>NW_015622163.1:0-280397 GCF_000836295.1 Verruconis gallopava | reverse complement strand
TCTTCTTCTTCTTCTTCTTCTTCTTCTTCTTCTTCTTCTTCTTCTTCTTCTTCTTCTTCTTCTTCTTCTTCTTCTTCTTCTTCTTCTTCTTCTTCAAATTTCCCGTTTTCGAGGTGTGATGGTACGCGTCACATTACCGCGATTCGGACACACGCTGGCTCGCCGCGGCGGGAAACCGCTCGTTGGCGGGTAACTCCGCAATCGTCGGTGTCGGCGTCATTGGCGAGACGACGCTTGTGACTTCGATGCTTGGAACGGTAGTCAAGCTTGGAAGACGAGGCGGGCCGTTGCTTCTCACGCTGGCACGCGTTTGAATCGGGCTGGTGTAGTCCGGCGGGTCGTCATAGCTTGGCGGCAAGTCGGATGGAATCTGAATGCCCAGCGTCGTCACGTCGGCTTCTTCGGGGGCACGATACACGGACAGGTCTGCTGACCGCGTGGGGGCCAACGACACAACCTCGAAGCCGTCGCTGTCGACGTGCGCAGCGCCGTCCCCGTTCTCGGACCCGTTCGCGGTCGACACGGATAGCACCGAGCTCGCCGAGATGCCGCGACTGTGCAGGCTCGGGTTGCCGAACGACATGCCGGATATGCTGGCGGCCGAGTCCAGCAGCGGTCTGTTGTCGCTGTCGGTCGAATTGGCTCGAATTCTTGAGCCGTCGTGCCGCGCGACGCCCAGGTCCGCGTATTGCACCGAGCTCACGCGTCGTTCGCGGCTCGCTATCGTGGCTTGATGTTCAGCGATCAGCGCGGCCGACGTCAGCTGCAAGGTACCTTCTGCGCGCGCCCTGCTTTCTTGCTGCAGTCTCCTCAAGGTCTCATGATCGCCTCTTTCTCTGGCTTCGCGCCGTAGTCGTCGTCGCTCCTCCCGCTCTGCCTGCTCGAGTCGTCTTTGACGTCGGATCTGGTACAAACTTTCCATCTCCCCCTCTCGTCGCGCCTCTTCCTCGTCTGCCGTCTCGGGGAATTCAATCACAGTGTCGATCCCGCCTCGCTCGCCCTCTCGGCCAATGATGCGTTCTGTCTCTCTTGCGCTTGGGGTGTAGGCCGGCAGGGTCATGACGCTTCTGACGCTGGTGTTCCGATCGATGCCTCCTCCCGTCGTGATAGTCGTGCTTTCGTTCTGAACCTCTTGCGTTTCAATAGGGCCGCGTTCCATGTCGTCGCTGCGTTGCCGGTCGCGCGCCGGCTCCTGGCTTGTGTCTCTGCTCCTTCTCCCGTCTCTCCCGATAAGACTCGGAGCGCTTGGATTAGGTTGCAACTCTGCACCGTACCTCCCTCTCGAGGAGGAGTTGCCGAGTTTACCCCATCTCTTCACTTTGGAGAGCAGTGTATCGCCCGGTAGGTATTTGGTATTGGTTGCCCTCTTCCGGTTGTTGCGGAAGAGCACGAGAATGATGACAGCGATCGCGAGGAGTATGATCACAACTATCGAGGCCTCCGAAACGTCAGTAGACTATCTAAGTGTTTTGAGGGTCTATGGGCTCCCTACAATTGTGGCACCATTGGGCCCAGTACCGCCATTTCCCACGTTCGTGGTTTGACGTGTACCGAGCACACTTCCTCTCCTTTCAACTGGGACCAGCATTTCAACGAGCGGAGAGCAATGCAAAGCAATCGAATCGGCACGATTTCAACAGAGAAAGGGTTGTCGCAAAGGCCGCAGCAGCGGGCCTGGAGGCCACGGCAAACTCTTGAGACGGCGTGCCACCTTGTGGTCAACTCGTTGCTCGAAGGCTGTGTTGCCGGACGAACATCGGGGGCTGACAGCGAGGCTTTTCAGGATCTGCCGACAACGGGGGGCAGTCGTATGGCGCACAAAACAGACCCGACTGGGGCACGCGAATGGCTCGAGGAAGTCGATGTCGACCAAGAATGAAAGAGAGAATCGACAGCTTGGCCGACGGCAGGCGTGCTTAAGGCAGTGTTGGCCACACACTAGAGCGGCGTTCGCTGTCTCCGGGGAACAGGATATATTTGGGCTGACGACGCCGCCGCCTCTGATGCAGGGCCGGACTTGGTCAACGGCTCGCACAGCCACTTGATTATCACACCCACGCCGGGCCCAGGCTGCTTGGGTTCGCTTGTCCCCGGCCGGTGCTGCAGTCGGTGACGGATGGCGGACTCTGGAAGTCTGCCGGCCCACACGTCTGAAGAAGACGCTCCGGGTGAACATGGCGCGCAGCTGTGCGAGAGAATGCTCGGTCCTTTCATCTCCTCTGTGGCCGCATCCTGCTTGCGCACCAGCAGGCCCGAGCATGCCAGAGCTGTCCTTCCGTCCGTCTGAGCCAATCATCGAGCCCGCCTGGCATCCATCCAAAGCTGCCCGCAGTCCCGCCGCAGTCAGCTTTCGTCGTGCGCTCTTTCGTGGTGATACTGATTGCGACGCGAGGACATGTCTACAATCATCGCGCCCGAGGACAGATCTAGACTTCTGCTTTCTGCCTGC
This sequence comes from Verruconis gallopava, assembly GCF_000836295.1. Classification (NCBI taxonomy): domain Eukaryota; kingdom Fungi; phylum Ascomycota; class Dothideomycetes; order Venturiales; family Sympoventuriaceae; genus Verruconis; species Verruconis gallopava. Next base: position 277,948 of record NW_015622163.1, on the reverse strand, counting down.
GACACTTGGCCGGCACAGACTGACTACAGAGCATGTATGCGACGGGTCGACAGAGTTCCCGGGCTCCTGGTTGATGTCGTCAAACAAAGCGTACAAGATTCCAAATCCGTGATGTCAGCGTGATCCTACCCAGCGCGATCATCGTCAGACGCCCTACGAGGACCCGGATTTGATAATTCAGAAGTCAAAATCAGCCTGTAGCAAGCTTGAGTAGACCCTGCACGTTTCAATGACAGCTCGATGGCAGCTGGGTCGTGTGCTAGCAGCGCCGCATCGTGCTGAAAGATTTTGCCTGCTCGACACATGGTCGCTGATAACGCACCGAAATTCATCACACGCTACAGGGGCGGCGAGCTCGTATCCAGAAAATATCCGTGCTTGTCGCCGCGAAAGTTGGCGAATTCGAACATACAGCATTGTGCGATTGAGATACGTCAGAACGAGAGCTCTCGCAAGCGACTGTCGCGCTCCTGCAACCTAGCCGTGGGATACCCACCTTGCTAACGCGAGGAAATCTTTGTCTCTCAGAGATCAAAGCGGGAATCTGAGCGAGCTTTTGCTTGACTGCTCGTGCACTTAGTGAGCTAACAACAAGTAGCCCCTCGGCACATGGTTCTTCGAGATGTCCTCTTTGGATCGGCGCGATCTTTGTCCACGGACAAGCTCATATTCATACGAACTTAACAGCGAAGCACTACTTCAGGAACCATTCCGAACTCTGGCAAGGAACTTGAGCCGAACTCTGGCAAGGAACTTGAGCCGAACTCAAGTTTCCAAGTCTTACTGGATGTCCGCTCTTAACTCCGTTTGCATAGCCGAAACCGAACCAGGTTGAGCGTCGCACATCGCTACATAAAATAGAGTACGTTTGAATTGCACGGAAGGATAAATAGCTGGCTAGTCTTCTAAAATGGCTCTTGAAATTATCGAAATCCTATTGAACGTCCAATTGATGGTTTGATAACTGTAATTTTGGGCAATCGAGTCGAGAGATAGGCTTGACTATGGCGCTGCAGGAGAACATCATCATCACCGGTAGCCAATGAGAAACTCTCAACATTAGAACTCGTTGACTAAAGTTCACAGGCTCGAATACTGGCCTGGGTTTTTGGGTCGCAAGATTGCTTTCGGATAGACCTTATCATATCATCCTGACATCACGAACCTTCGAAAAGGCTCAAAATGCGGCGGAGCAATTGAAGGCCAACAGCAAAGGCGCCACTTTTGCGGCGTATTTTGCGGCGTACGAGCTCGACGTGTCATCGCCGGATTCCGTTGCAAGGTTCGGTGAACGGATCAGAAACAGCTACGGATGCATCGACGTACTCCTTAACAATGCTGGCATCAACAACGACCCGTTCAACATTGTTCCGGCCGACGATCTTTCCACGGAAGCGACCCGGAAGCGATTTCAGCTCGCTCAAGACATCTTCGCCACCAACGTGTTTGGCGCCGACGCGCTCACATATCAGATCTTACCACTTCTGAAAAAGTCCAACAATCCGCGCCTGATTTTTATCACTTCTGCCTTGGGTTCGATAACTCTGAACCTCGACCCCTCCAACGCATGGCACGGCGTGACGTCCTACATGTATCGCGCCTCAAAGGCTGCTCTGAACATGACGATGACGAATTGGCACAAGCGACTTGGCGCTGAAGGAGTGTCAGTCTGGGTCGTGTGCCCCGGTTGGAATGCAACAGAACTAGGCGGTCTTGATCCTGACAAGCTTAGAAAAGCTGGGGCTTCAGATCCACAAGTCGGAGCAGGAATCATCGTCGACGTCGTGCTTGGGAAGAGAAAGGGTGAAGAGGGAAAAGTTGTTTCCGCAGATGCTGGTCGACCGATTGTTCACCCGTGTTAGCCCATGTTGTCAAGGAAGTTACGAAGTGAAACAAGATGAAAACCAGACGCCTTGATTATCTACCCTGGACCTAACTTTGTGCAGAGAGTACCTCATTATTATGATTTTTTCACGGGGCCATTACCGTTACTGGACAAGTTACTGATGAAAACGACAAGCACCGCGCAATACGCCGCAGCTGCAGCAAATAATTCATGTCTCCTAGCTTTAGTCATAAGGCTCATCGCGGCGGAAAACAGCAGTGTGAAGACGATGAGAACACCGATGGCTTGAAAAGTGCTATTTGGGCTACTGTCTGCGCACGTCAGCTTGTACATACCGACAACGGGCAGAATCAGAAGGATGAAGATGATGCTGGTGATGATCAGTCCGACAAATTTTTCAACCCGGGACGAGCTGTAGTAGTGGATGTCCCGATTTTTTGTCTTATCCCTCAGCTCCTGGGTGACAAAGAGCTTCTGGGGAAAAGTCAGCGGTCGGTCACTTTGGACGGCTCTTGAATATCTTTTGCATAACCTACCCTGACCAGTTTGCCGTCGAGGCGTCGCAAGGTGTTTTCCACGAATCCGTCAAAGCCAGACCACTCCCGCCCACTTCGCAGAGAGATGATGTCCTCCTTCTTTTTGATGAAACCGGCCTCCTTCTCGTCCGAAAGTGGCTTCTCGTTCCAGAAGTACGCCCTGACGCTCCGGTAGTCGCGCTCCGATGGCTTCTGGAACGTCTGCATTTCTCGAGCTTGCACAATCAACCCGTCGTATTCCAGCAGCTTCTGGTGGATGTCGGCCAGGATCTGTTTTCTGGGACGGAACCCGTCCTCTGCGTCCCGGGGCCTTCTCTCGTCGTAGCGTCGCCGTTTGAGATTCTGGTTCCTGCCTTCGGCCTCGTCGGCCCGATCTAGGTCGTCCAACTCCTTTTCCAGCGCAACGAGTTCATCTTGAAGCTGCAGAAGAACACGAGAGTGTAGATAGCCAAACGCTCGGTACAGCGAGAAACCACTTTCTGATGACAAGAAGCATGAAAGTTGAGGATACCCGCTCGGACAACTCTCCAGGCTTCGAGTTTCGGTTTCACTGATGGCTTCCGCCACTATACTCTTCCGCCGACGGACTACTTCTGTCGTAACGTCAGGTTTCTTCCCGAAACCTAATAGACGATGTCGCCAAGTGGCTGATGTTATGTCAATCCACCTGAGTTCGGCTGAGGTGAAGAAACTCACGTGCTCTAATCCCCTTTCCACTCTCAACATCGTCATTCAGCTCTGCATTTGAGGAACAGAACTGCGGACATCCTGACGATTTTTCGTCCATCGGAGAGTCATCCTTGGACATGGTTATGTGAAATGAATTGCGGAAATATTCGCCAGGATCTCGAAAAATAAATTGCTCGACCGGATTGTCAAATATCACAGAATCTTCATCGCACCCCCCCCTGTTGTTGAACACGTAATTCTCAGCCTGATACTAGCTACCACGATACATACCTCACCCCCAAAATTCTGCATACCACCTGGGCGTAGTCGTTAAGAGCAAGGCTGAGCTCGGGTGGCAATGAGTCGAAACGAATGATTCGCTTGCTACTCTATTTCATTCTCCTTGTACCATCGATTTTCAGCTGGAGTTGCCAACTTGTACTCCCACCTTTGACCTTGTTCCCGACGCTCTAGTATTTTCGCTTCCACTCTGCGCATCTTGCCATCCGTGCAGAGCGCGCTAACAAAGACCTGTTCTCCAGGGTCATACGCGGGATCGGGCTGTATCCGGTCAGCCAATTTTTGAGAGTGCGTACAGCAGAACAGGTACCATTGGCTTAGCCCAGATGTTAGCTGTAGCACTTGATTTAGTCGCTGGCGAGCCATCGTCTTGTTCATCGGGGACGTCCAGCGAGCCCTGTCGACACCGGTCAGTTATAGCTAAGCGAGGAGGCAAACTCCAGCCCCGCACCTTTGATTCTGTTGCAGGATCCTCGTGCATGGCTGTCAGGCAGAATCAAATGTTGCAGTGCAGCCGGTGGAGGGCCTTTTATAGCTGAAGAATTGTATGTTAGAAATGCGGACGAGGGCTTCAAGGCGCAGTTAAATACTGGGAGGCAAAGCCTGAATTTGAGAATTCCTTTTGGTCAGCTTTGGCTGGTCGGGCTAAGTGATCTGTCGCGAGGCGGCCTCTGTTCGCAGTGTGCCTGTTTGCAGGCTCAAATTTTCGTCGCCCAGGACTGCAAGGCGACTTCCCTTTGAATGAACAATCTTGTTCTACATATCTGTATCATGGTGGTGGGATGCGCCTCCGGATCTGTACTAACCACCAATCCCCATACCTATCTAAGCCGCCTCACGTCCGAATCGTGGCGCTGTGCAGCACTGAGCCACCAAGTACATTAAGTGTGCGCCCAAGGCTGGCTCCAATTTAAAATTCTGGGACGGCCTCGCCTCAAACTTTCCAGCTGAGCAAGCCTGAACTTCTCAAATAATGGCAATTGTTCAGTTTGAAAGCTCGTCTTCGCAAGTTGTTATTGGCCATGCAGTTGATGATAGCACGCCGCTCGCAAGACGCGATAGCTGCCTGAGTTGTTTGGAGGGTGACAAGGCGTCACCGACAGAGAACCACTTGAATTCTCAGACCACTCGAACACTCGCAGAGCTTGATGCTGCATCAAAGCTGCAGGTTCGATGGGACAAGATTATGTGTAACGAGCTCAAACTTCCTGAAGGCTACGCGAACGTCTACGTACTCCTTATTCGCTGGGCTGATTGTGACTGGGCCGAAGCTGTAGCCAAGGAGGTGAGTTCACACAAAAGCGTGACCGACTCGACTGACCATGTAGATTGCTGATCTCCAGAATATATTCACCAATAAATTTGGTTACTCCGTGAAGGTCTTAAATCTTCGAAGCAATTGTACATGCAATCTACCGGTGCCATGCTCTTGCTCTCCACAGACTCGCTTAGACCGTGCTGTAATAAGCTTCGTGAAGGAATATGGAAAAGAAAACAACCTCGTGATCCTCTATCACACAGGTCATGGCACATATGACTTTAACCGTGATCACCTAGAGCTGCATGGGTCAGTCAATTTTCTTTGGCTTTGAATACCATACTAAGGAAAGCAGACGTGCAGACGTCGAGGGACAACCACCATCTCCAAAAGTGATATGGAACCATACGGAAAAGAAATTCATCGACATTGCTCAGTGTGACATTCTAACAATTATGGATTCTTGTTTCTCTGGGAGTGTATCAGCGATAGTTGAAGAGAAATATGGTCGAACATACGAGTATCTTGCAGCGACCAAAGCCGACAAGACAACTCCTCGAGCAGGCCCTAAATCTTTCACTCAAGCCCTGATCGCGTCGTTGGAACATCTCCTTAAGGAACGAAACGGACAAGCTTTCACGACGCATGATCTGCAAACTACCTTGAACCAGCAAAAGGCGAGAAAAGGAAAGAAATGCATCCTATACCCGAGAGTAATCAATAACAGCAGAAGGATCGAACTCCGTCCTCTTGAACGCGATTCTGCCTACTTTGACGAATCAAAAATACATGCATATGTGGTTTTAAGGGTCGAACTGAAACGCGACCCGAGTGGAGAAGAATTAGATGACTTAGCCAGGCTATTCTCGAGAGCCGCCCGTGACTCCATTGCACCGACTCGACGAGTGGACCTTGTAAGCGTCGAACCACGACGGCCGCTGTCCTTTAAGAAGGCCGTGAAGAAATTTCGAATCGTGCAGAATAGTCTAGCAGCGTTTGGAGCCAACAGTTTATTAGGTGCTGTTGCGGAAAAGGAAGAACAGGCTGCCCGTGCTGGTCTTAAGCGTTCCGGAATATATGCTACGGTTGGCTGGCTATCTCCCCGTCTTTACTCCCATCGGCTCACCATACTGTTGCCGCGACCATGGTCTCTAATTTTCATTGGCAGCATTATGGCACTTCTATTGACAAGGGCATCTATGCGTCTCAGAGCACTAAGTGTAATATTGACTTCTTTTAAAAGCTGGCAGAAATCTTGAGGTGCCGGAATAGGTTCCCTTCTATGGATCAACCCCTTTCGCACATTGCGTGAAGCCCTCCTAATATATCGTCGCCGGATAGGTTTGCGAGGTCTCTGGATTCTGTCGAATGGGCCAGCGTTCGCTTCAAGCATATTTCTATACTCGTCCGACTTTGGAGGTTTTGACCATCCGTGCTCTTTGGAGGCCAGCAGCAGCAGAGGCTTGTTTACCGCCGTGACTTGCACCTATGCAATGCTATTGAGACAGACTCAGCTTTTGGGCCGGATCAAAACAAGAGTATGGAAGATTCAAAAGGAACTCTGCCCGGGGAAGTCACGGGAAGCGAGCGAGCGCAGAGCTGGTCTGCGCAGACACTTTTTGCTAGGTCGATCTTATTTTAGCATCCTAGAACTATCGCCTCAGAGGCCACATGTGCAGCTACGCTCGCAACCCTGCTGGAAGTGATTAGCGCACAAGAAGAATGTAGGAAATTACGATTTCATATGTGATACACGTATGTCACGTTCATCATCATGTCGTTGCAGTCACCGCAGTGAATCGTCGTCGCCGCTCCGCCTTCGCTTAGTTCTAATTCTGACTCAAGAACACTGGTCGCCAAGCTGTGATTGGTCAGTTTACAGCACTGAGCCCTTGACCTCACATGTTTTTGCTGTACCCGAACGCGTTGCTTGAGCACAAGTGTGTGATCACCATGCACCATCTTCTGATGATCGCGTTTTCTTGTTTTGTACTCAGATTTTGGGACCTGACTTTTGAAGCTGCAGCAATATTGACAAATTCGACTTAGGATTTCTTCTTGGTGGTTTCACGTAATCCACCACTACACGCGTCGAGCGCTGCGGCCGCTTCTGGCTAAGCTGTCACTTACGAGTCGATCGAGCAGTCCACGCTCTTGCATCTTTCAATCACGTGTGTTTTTGAACCCAGTTCTATATGTTGCGCCATGCCGAGTGCCACAAGCGTCTATCTGGCGACAAGCATCTTTCTGGATGCAGATATAATTTATCGTCTCTGGAAGTTCCAGAAGTCCGACGGCCTTTCGTTCAAGAAATTCTCCAAGCGAGTCCGGAAAGCTGAAGGAGAGGACCTAGATCATTTCCTTTTGCCTTTCATCCGCTCGTTGCCCGCTATCGACGATGGTGAGAGCAGAAAAGCAGAGAGAACCAAGTCCAAGGCAGCTCTTCTGCTGCTTACCAAACCCGATCTTCGTCTGATATGGACGAACTTGGTCAAAAATGACCAAGAGTTCAGGGACTTCCGGCGCTTCATTCAACGAGGCCCACCAGATAGTGTTTTACAAACTATTAAAGAAGCGGCTGAATCAGACGAGCTGTGTCAATTGTCTCCTAGATTACAAGCATTAATTCGCAACCGGGCGGTAGACCTCAAAACGATTAGCGAGAAAGACCATGATTCTGTCCTCAAAGATAGACTCAAGTGTGACACGAATAACGTTCAGGCAACTTTAGCCGTTGACCTAGGCCCTATTCAGAATCTTCTAGCCCATGTCGATAAGTCTAAACAAGCAGAGATGGTTGCTATATACCAGGAGGGGATAGAGAACGGTAAATCTCAGCGAAAGGCTATCAAAGCGGCCCTTCGTGCTGTGGACAAAGTGAAGCAAAAGATGGAGATGCCTCAGCCATTCCGACCAACATGTCCATCACCAACAGATGTCAATATGCATCCGAAAAAGGCTTCTAAAGACAAGAAATACGATGCAGATGCAGGAGTATCCGTGAATGATAAGATGAAGAATCGAGAACTTTCAATGCAAAAGCAGCATCCACAAGCAGAAAATCCAGGAAATGCTTTAACGGCGCTGGACAGCCGTAAATCAATGTTGTTATTCGATGGGAAAAGTTGCAAATACGCCTTTCCCGAATCGTCGCAAAATCTCACGTCCATTTCGCCTAAGAAGGTAGCAAAAGAGGAATGGCGAGCAAGAAGTGAGCCCGCTCCGCTCGAATACCTGAGCAAGAAATGTAAGAGAGACAAGTATATGCCTGGCCCAATGTTCGAGAAAAAATACGATGGACACGAAAATGATCTGCTCATGGAGAGCGTGCCCTGGAACCAAACAGCCGCGCCAGCCAGCCGCAGTGAATTCAATTCAGAGACTGAAAATAATACACCAATGCAGTTGTATAAGCAGGAATCTAAAGCGGACGTTCTGAATAAGAAGACTGGACGAGCCGTTTATCGTTTCGACTCAGAGAACGACTTATTAAGGGAAAGTCTGAAATCAACCGACCGCCCAAAAGAACAACTTTTCTATACCAAGAATCAATTTCACGATTCGAGTTTGTTAGGGCGCACCAAACCTTCCAGATCATGCACTGCGAATGGTCAAGCTCTAGATGAAACACCCCACAAAAAAAGGAGGCGAGAAACGAAAGCGCGGCAGATCCCACAATACTGTAAAATAGCAGCACAAACAGATATTCTCTTCGGCCCATCAAATTCTGAGACTCAAAGGGATGCTAGTATGACGACACAGCGACTCATCGACCAATTGTTATCAGAATGCTTTGTCAAAACTGCTTCAAAACAAGAATCTCAAAGCGGTGCGTCGAAGAAGGATGTTAGTCGCTCCAAGGCGAAAGACGTATCTAAGCTGGCTACAGATGAACGAAGCAACCTAACTTCCCCTTCCAAAATACTTTCCCCAGAGCCTAGAGGTACAGTTTTCAGCCAGCCAACAAGCCGCGGACGGAAGCGCCGACGTCTCACGCCCATTGAGGCACTAGAATCACATTCGAAAACCCTAGGTATGCTAGAAGTTGACAAGATCGATGAGGATGTGGAGAGAAGTCATCTCGGGGTAAATAAGAGGCGACGGAAAAGCTCAAGTCGGAAAGCAAGCGATGAAAACACAATGAGCCAAGGTTTTGAGGGCCTGACGGACGCTCAGCTTGCTGAAAATGCTGGCAATGGACTCCTGGAAATTACGCCTAATACTTCCAGCAAATATTTTTTAGGACGCCCAATGAATTGCCTCGTGATGTGATAGGCGATGAGGGTTTGACGACGCATCGATCTTCAAATTACGTGACCAGTGGTCAGAACGCAAAGGAAGAGAATGAACGTACAGATTCTGCGGCCGCACTCATGCTGCAAACTCGTTCTGGATCACCCATTGCTATCGAACCAGACGCTACAAGAACTTCGACGTCTCATATATGCTTTGACGATAGAAATGTCTCTGAAGTCAAATCAATATCTGGACCTGCGTCACCCAACGGTGAGCCTGACGTTCTCATTGCAACACCAACACGAGTCCGATCGATTCTTCTTACGCCACGAAGGCATACGGGAAAGCAATCATTATTCTTCACTCCATCACCCGCCAAAAAGCCACGACCCTCTCCAGGCACGAGCTCATGTATCATCGCACCCCCTCTCTCCTTTTCCACGTTTGGTTTAATTCAAGAGGAACTTGCAAAAAAACCTTTTCAACTGCTCATCGCCGTCATATTTCTCAATCGTACACGAGCCTTCATGGCTATTCCGTTGTTCCGCAAACTCATTGACATCTACCCAGATTTCGAGACACTGGCAACAGCGGATGTTTCACAAGTAGCGGAGTTGATGCGTCCGTTAGGTCTGCAAAACCAGCGCGCCACAACCTTGATCAACTTAGCTTTGATCTGGGCACAAAACCCACCGCTTAAAGGGAGGCGTATTTGCACTCCAAACTATCCCACACATTCTGCAAGCAGAGACATTAAATCAGGCGAGATCCTTGCAGATGACGACCCTCGAGAGGGAGCATTTGAAATCGGGCATATAGCCGGGCTAGGTGCATACGCCTTCGATAGCTGGCGCATCTTCTGCCGCGATCAGCTTCGAGGCTTAGCTGACTCCTGGAATGGTGAAGGGACTAGTGGGACATTTGAGCCCGAGTGGAAAAGGGTGCTGCCGAAAGACAAGGAGCTCAAAGCGTTTCTGCGCTGGATGTGGCTCAAGGAAGGTTGGAAATGGGATCCAGAGAGCGGGGAAAAGGAAGTAGCTTCCGAAGAGTTGATGCGCAAGGGGCAGGAAGGCGGCCTTTCTTCAGACGATTACGACTCGTGAGTTAGAGTTTGAATACACGAGCTCCGCTCCCACTTTTTTAAACCCAAGCCTGTCGTTTGGCGCAACTTACACCATTTTTTGAAGTGCAACAGTATCGTGTAGTCGCCCGTTAACTTTCCTGTGTGTGCTTCTCTCATCATCCTCAAATGTCGTCGTCATAGTTGATCCACGGGGATCACCCACGATCCTTGGCTACACTCTCTGATCACTGTGTCAACGTTTCTGTAGGCAGCCTCTGCATTTTAACGTAGGTGGACTTCTAGACAGATTTGAGCCAAATCAAGCCCTTGTGAGTTTATTCAAGCATGCCATGACGAAAAAATTCGCAGAAAGGCCTCCGGCATGATAGCTTGTAAGCAACTTCGTATTTCTGTTGTGCCCTCGCTTTGAGTTATTAGCGTTTGCTGCTGAGCTGGGTTTATTCGGGCGAATTTGCAACGACACAAGCCGTGTTGCACTCTCGATCATGAAGATCCATAGTCCGTAGATGGTAGGCATAAGATTTTGACGCGTTGGTTGAGAAAACTCAAGAGGCTGGTGTTACTATCGATAAGGCGAACGCGCGAAGAAACGCGAAACTGAGCGAACGCGCAGTCGCGTTTGACAGGGGTTTGGCGTCTAATTACCTTCCTTTAACTGGACTGCGCCTTCCATCATCTCACCACCTTCAACCACCATAGAACAACCCAAGTGCGATCCGCCGACGGCTCCTTCTTGTTTTCCGACTGGGAGCAACAATGGCAGGAGCACTCTTGGGAAAGCGCTCTCGAAGTGCGTTTACCGACGAGAAATGCGCTTCACAACCATCAATTTCAGACGAAGACCCGGCGGAGAACCGCATCACAACTCGCTCCACCCGATCCAAACGAAAGGCGGACTTTGTCATTGTTGCGGACGAAAATGAGAATCCATTTGTGTCTCGCAGCAAGCTCCGAAAGGTCACCCATCATGGCGGTGATGGGGAGACCGATGAGTTTGCGCTCGAGAACTCAACCATGTCCAAGAAAACAGCGCGCGCCAAGACAACCCCAGCGAAGCATGGCAAACCTGGACGGCGGATACCTTTGTCTCCGCAGAAGAATAAAGCATGTGGCGATGAATCTGTTGACATTTCGAGCACGCCGCCAACTCCGTCGACGCCGCGGCATCGAGACGTTCCTTCGAAAAAAATACCCATTACACCCCGACACCGTGTTGGCCTTGCAGGCAAGCCTTCAACACCACAGACGCTTCGGACGCCATCAAACCCAAATCTCTCCGGATCTAGCATCTACAATCTCGCCCGTCAAGTTTTTGCACGAGGGACAGCTTCGGATAGGCTGGTTGGTCGAGAGAAGGAGAGAGAAGAACTACGAGACTTCTTGCAATCACGGCTCAAGAACTGCAAGTCGGGGTGCCTATACGTGTCTGGCCCACCGGGCACTGGCAAGAGTGCACTGGTGAACGAGATATGCGATGAGCTGACCCATGATATCTCTTTCCAGCGGTCATACGTCAATTGTATGAGCGTCAAGTCTTCCAAAGATCTGTCTGCGAAGCTGCTCGAGGATTTTGATCAGATTGATGTATTAGAGGGTTCAGAAGAAAAGGCCCTGAAAGCTGTGTTTGAACGCAAGAACACGGCGCATCTGATCATCCTAGACGAAGTAGATCATTTGCTTGACGTCGACATAGAACTGCTCTACCAAGTTTTTACTTGGTCCATGCAAGCGTCGTCTAATTTGGTTGTGGTCGGCATCGCAAATGCACTGGATTTCACCGATCGCTTTTTACCACGACTGAAGTCGAGAGGCCTAAAACCACAGCTTTTGCCTTTCATGCCGTACAGTGTGGCACAAATCAGCTCAATTCTTACCTCAAAGCTACAGACTTTACTTCCCGAAGGAACCACCGCAGCAGCTGACTTCATCCCGTTCCTTCATCCGACAGCAATAATGTTCGTTTCGAAAAAAGTGGCTGCGCAGACAGGAGATCTGCGCAAGGCATTTGCCATCTCTGCTCGCGCCATCGATCTTGTTGAGGCCGAGACGCGAACAAAGCTAGGCCCATCCACAGCGGAGATCACACCTTCGCCCTCTCCGAGCCCTTCAAAGACACCCCTCATGGAGAACATGAATTTGTCCTCTCCAATATCTACACAGTCACCGCAGAAGCTTCAGCGAGGGAAAAATCCCCTTGCACAGCTCACCGTTGAAACGGCACCAAGGGCAACAATCGCTCATGTGGCGAGAGTAACTGCCGCCGTTTTCAGCAATGGTTCAAATCAGCGACTCACGGCCCTGAACCTTCAACAAAAGGCCATAATGTGCTCTCTCTTTGTTCTTGAGAAGCGCCTACGCGATCGCCACGAGCTGGAAGCACCTGTTACACCTTCTAAAACAAATGCAGCGCCTACGATTAAAGCACTGCACGCATCTTACACAACACTTTGCAAAACCAACAACTTACTGCACGCACTTACAAGCACTGAATTCAGGGATGTGCTCACAAGCTTGGAGACACTGTCGCTGATCTCGTGGGTCGACGGTAGGAACGGCACGTTCACTGCTGTTGCACCTGGCACACCAAGTAGGAGAGGCCGACAAGGCGGGTTTGGAACGAAAGTTGTTGAAGAGAAGAGGGTTGCTAGCTCGGTGGCATTGAAAGAATTGAAAGAGAGCTTGAAGGGGCCAGCCAGTGATATTTTACTTGGCTTGCTAAGTAGTGAGGGTTTGTAATATGAGCTGAATGACCCTTCTAACCCACCCGTATAATAGAATTGCTTAGCACTGCATAGCGAGGACAAATTAGACATGATGCCTTACCTTATTTGCGTCCACCAACGATTCTTAGTGACATTTACAGTCTTGCCCACACAAAGTGACGCCACGGAGAGCGTATGAAGTATGGACAAAGACAGGGTTCGCTCGGTTTGAAAAAGGCTTTAAAACCGAGCGACCAAGCGATGAGTTGATCTCCATGTCAACTGCTGATGATTTTATCGCTTTCCATATCAATTCACACAATTTATACTAATTTTTGTTGCAGGAGCCAACCCTAGTCCGTGACGTTGAATGGAGGCAGCGACTGCTGCCTGTCCCTCACAGATCGGCCTGATCTCCAGCCTTGTCAAACATAAAACTGCTTGACGAAACTACACAGTTTTTTCTCCAAGCCTAGCATCCACAACAGAGTCCACCAGAATACGTACGCTTTGACTTTGCATGCGTTTGCAGCGGCATCCACAGGATTTGGTAACATGATGTTCAACAAGAGAGGCAGACATGTTTCGACTTCTCTTGACCAAGACAAACCATATGACGCAGATGAACTTTCGGACTTGGTGCTTCACAGCGAAGAAACGAACACACCTGGCCGTAAAATGACGCCGCATCAGTTGATGGAAGTTCATTCGAACATGAGTCAGATTGAGGTCCTGGATTTGACTGCAGGCGAGGAGACTTCGTTTACATCGTCGCAGGAAACGGATGAGGAGCATCAGCCAGCAACGATACCTTGCAATAGTCCTCAGAGAACTTCGCAATGCGAACCTCAGGTGAACAGCGAGTTTAACGAGGCCGCTGAGAACAGTTGTATGGCGACCAACATCTCTGATGTTGGGATCATGCAGCCTACGCCGAAAAAGATTTCATCTTCAACGAACCTCCAGCCTCGTTGTCTCGCGGAGCGATTGCGATGTCCGGATTGTATCATCATACCCCAAGTGCTCGGGAAAGAAGCACTTTCAAATCCCTCCATCATTGACCAGTTTATCGCCACACCAGCGCTCAGAGCCATGCTTGAGCTTGAATCTCACCCTGAAGAGGTGCTGTGGGCGTCGTTTCTCAAAAACAACATCTTTGCTCTAGACAGCACGGCCGCGTGCGACAACATGCAAGTGTGGCTCGACGCAAACCCTTCGCGCTACAAACACGTAACGTCCCTCGTCTTCCATGACTTCCTAAGCCACCCAAAGGTATTGCAGACCCGTGCGTATCCCCACGTGTGGAGCGTGTACCGGCCCATACGGCTCATGGCCAAGTGTCCTAACCTCTCCCGTGTCGAGTTACATACAGACATACGATCGCTGCCAGGCTTCCGAGAGGACAGCTATCTGTGTAAGCTGGACACATACAAGTTAGCAGACTCGTTAAATCGCAGACACCGTATCGGTGATTTGTTGGGCAAGACGAGCAAGACGTTTAAGGAAATCACAATGACGATAGGAATCGAGCCTGATACGTCTAAAGCTATCGAAGAGGCGTCGCTCGAACCGTGGAGGCGTGACCTTGAGAGTTGTGTTGCCCGTGCTGCGCTAGCGGCTGGCAGAACCAAGGCGGAGCTCACACAGGTGAAATTTTCTTGCTTGTTCTACATATACGGGCAGGATGGATACTTTTGAGAAGCGTGAGTCGAGTTGTGGAAAGAGTCGGTACTTGAGGCAGCACAGCAGCGCACATCACAATGTGAAGATGAGTGCCGTAAGGCCTTAGCGAAGATCTCAGTACACGCTCCGGTGGAGTGTAGCCATGACATGGCTTCAATCCTCAAAGCAATCTGCACGCATCCTTCGTTTTGTATCCTTCTTCGCAAGCCCAAATTGGCAGGTCACTTCGCAGCTTTGGTACAACTCTTTGGGGTTAGAAATGGGAGGAAACAGTTGAAAGATTCAACACACGGTTCGGGATGCGCGACCAGAGCACGGGATATCGGATTGAGATGCTTGGTGACGAGCGATCTATCGCGGAGAATGCATACATGATCTACACGAGGAGTGCTGGCCGATCCAAGCCGAAACCAGTGGACTACGTCGTCCACGCTGAGGGCGCGAAGCTCGGAGCACTAGACAGAACAATGACGGCATAGGCCGACCTACCGTGTGCAGCTGCGGGAGAGAGATCAGACTGAACGAATCGAATTGACCGTCTATGATTCGACCAGCGTGTTTGAACGGGTCCAATTGAAGCACGGAGAAAAGAGGAGGTCGTCATCAACCCTTGCAGCAGAGAGTTGATTTGCCAAGACGTTCGATGCACACGAACGGTACATGATGGTTCAGATTTTTCAATCGAATGTTGCTGCGCCGAGCACGTCGACATGGAAGCACGGCAATTGAGAGACCCAAAAGACAGGCGGCCCAACAGAGTGGTCACCTGCAGGAACTGATAAGGGTCTTGAAGCAGCAAAAGAGGTCCTGGAGGCTATTCACATGGTACAACGCGTTGGCAATGATTGGTACCAGGGTTGAGTTGCCAGAGCGAGCGGGTTCGATGATCTTGGACCGTCCGGACCTCCGACCTCAACCGAATGGCGAACGACAGCAGGTGGATCTACGTCTTCAAATCTCCTCCGCCAACCACAAAACTTCTTCACCTTTTCACGTGTAAAGTAGCCCCGTCTTTCTTTTTGGACCTCTCTCTTGTATTCGTCTGTCTCTACAGTGATTTTGCCTCCTGCTTTTTTGTATCCTTTCCCTTAAAAAAGAAGACTCCCCAAACTCCCGCACGCCGCTCCCCAGATCGGAATCGCCGGCCTCAGCACCCACACGCGAGCAGCCGTAGCCGCTACTAGACAAATCTTTGGCCGCACGTCGCTGCGCCTCGACGACATTTGGCTTACAAAAGCGATCTCGACTCTTATGCTGTCGATCCTGACACGTTGAAAGGCTGATTTCCAACAAGCTCAGCGCCTTTCCACGAGCAATTTCCTTGGATTCGCCACGGGTATCGCCATGATAAGCTGCACGGCGACTCTCCTCACGGAGTCGCATGAAGAGCCGGTGTTGGGGGGGACGTCAGGGAGGGAGCGTACGCCAGACGCGATGAGGAGGCGGAGACGCCACAGCTCGTACCATCCTCACCACTGGGCGGCCGACGCGGACAACATCCCAGTCATGGTTCGTACAATTGCATCGCCTCGGCTGAAAATTGTGGGAGGCTGATACCAAGCTTGCACAGGTCGACCGCTTCCTCGTCGAAATGAACCGTCGCCTCGAATTCATAGAGTCCTATGGCCAACTCAACATCGATGCCCGCATCGAGCGCGCCTGGTCGACGCTCCAAGCCGTTCGGGACTCCTGCTCGCGGGTCCGCGACGATGTTATTGACGCAGGTCGCCGTCGTGCTTCCGTGCTTGTCGAAACGCTCGAAGCTCGGTATAATGAGGCAATCGCTCACAAAGAAACATTGGAGCAAAAAGTGTACGAGGGTGTCAAGCTCATGGAATCCTACCTCGCCGATTGCGAAGCCAGAGCCCAGATTGTGAGGGACTCACAGGCAAGTTTCAGCACCGCCGTGCACGATTTTGTGGACAGACAGCACAAGCGCATGGGCTCGATATCACAGCAGGCCAAGGATGCTGTAAACTCTGCATGGCAAGCTGCCGAGAAGATGGAGGTGGCCATTGAGCAGGCCCTGACACTGGCAAAGGAGCAAGGCCTAATTCGCTACCACGACCTGCCTACTCCGTGGCGAATAAATGAGCATATCCTGCGAGGATATCGTTTCAACGATACGAAGATGGGCTGCTTATACTCAGTGCTCAAACCCTCCAATGAGACGTTTAACATCTGGTCGCACCTGATCGGACTGTTCATCGTGCTCAGCATTGCATTCTACTTTTACCCCACTTCTTCTCACTTCACAATTGCCACAAAGACGGACGTGTTCATCGCCGGCGTCTTCTTTTTCGCAGCCTGCAAGTGCCTGGTCTGCAGCTGCATGTGGCACACCTTCAATTCCATCGCCGAAAAGGACCTCATGGAACGCTTCGCTTGCGTGGATTATACAGGCATCTCGCTTCTCGTGGCTGCCAGCATCATGACGACCGAATACACGGCGTTTTACTGCGAGCCTGTGAGCCGCTGGCTCTGGATCACAGTGACGGGCATCCTCGGCCTCGCCGGCGTGGGGCTCGCATGGCACCCCACGTTCAACCGCAACGACATGGCCTGGGCACGCGTGGGTTTCTACATGCTCCTTGCCGCTACCGGGGCGCTCCCCGTCATCCAACTCGTGTACACGCGCGGCCTTGCCTGGGCCGTGTACTTCTACGCGCCCATCACCAAATCTCTCGTCGTGTACACCACTGGTGCGTGTCTGTACGCGATGAAGATACCGGAGAAGTGGCAGCCGGGCATGTTCGACTACGTCGGCGGCAGTCACAACATTTGGCACGTCGCCGTCCTGGGCGGCATTCTGTACCACTACGTTGCCATGCAAGAATTTTTTGCACAGGCCTTCCACCGGGCGGACAACGAGTGTTCGTTGTGGTAGCTGTTTGGGGGGTTACAGCCGGCTCCCCCCCTTTTTTTTCTGCATTCGTGAGACGTGTTAATGGAGCAAAGAAATAAGTGAAAGATGCATTGGACCGTGTCGATATGGCTGAGATGACGAAAGGAATCTTGCTTTGGCTTTTTTTATTGCATAGCGTTGGAGCGACAAGAATTGATGAGCATTTTGAATGAAGAATATTCTTAAAGCTTTGACTTGTGCCTCTCTCAGAAAGAAAATTTTCTCGTTCATTTTATGGCTGTCATATCCAGCTACGTCACATCGGGCCCGTCGAGAGCGTAGGCCCTTCTCTATTGCAGACGAGCCGCTTCCTTTCGCAATCCATTCACGCTTGTTCAGTCCGGTTCCGTTCTTCATATTGAAGACCCTGTGCGATGCGTACAAGATGTACTTTTTCAATGTGCGCAGCCTCGTCCCCAAAGACCATATCCATATCCTCAAGACTCCTACCTTTCGTCTCCGGCACGAAGACCCAGACGAAGGCGAAGGCCAGCAAGCAAAACGCGGCAAACTGTCTTTTTGTTAGGCTTCATTCTCCCACTCAAGGAACCGCTGAGAGACTCACGAAAAAGTACGTTCCGTACTTGATGGTCTTGAGCATATCGGGTGTAACCAGGCCGATGATGAAGTTGCACATCCAGGTCGCGGATGTGGTCAAGGACATGGCCTTGGACCTGACGCCGAGATTGAACAGTTCAGCTGGAAGGACCCAGCCAATTGGGGCAAACGAGTAGGAGAAGTTGATGTCGTAGATATAGATAAAAGCGATGCCTTTAGGTTATGTGTTAGCTTATGAGCCATTGGCAATCTTGCTTTGCGCAAGCCTGAAGGCGCTAGAAGGTAGACCAGTTGACACTGGAGTGGATCAAACATAGATCATCCATCAACTACATCCAACCCAGCCCAATGGCTTTCCGCTTTGTGCAAAGGTGTCACTTACCAGCCCAACCAGCTGCCTTGTTCGATGCAAGATCGGAGAAGCCTGCAATGATGCCTCCAACAATAACAAGGGACACGAAGGTCCCCATGGCTCCACACATCAGCAGCGGGCGACGTCCCACCTTGTCGATCAAGAACAAGGCGGGCAGAGTCGACAAACTGTTCACGATACCATAAACGCCGGTGGCCAGGAGCGAGGTGGTGTTCCCACTAAGGCCTAGCTGTCCAAAGATTGTAGGTGCGTAGTAGATCATAGCATTACAACCCCTTAAAAATTGTGTCAATATAAAAGATCTAGAGTAACTTGAGCTGACTCACATGAACTGCTGGAAAAACATGACGCAGCATCCGATCGAAAGCCTTCTGAAATTGGGCCAAGATGAGAACAAAGCTGCGTACTGAGCCGCCCAAAGACGCACGCCAGTCCATCCGTGATATTTCTCAGCAATGAGAGACTGCTCGAACATCACTTCTGCCTTGATCGCCAGAAATTCATTGCGCAACTTTTGGTCTGTCGGCTGTAGCCGTCTGATCTTGGACAAAGCCGAGATAGCCTTCTCCTCTTTTCCTGACATGAGCCAGAAGCGAGGTGACTCGGGGTAAAACAGCATGCCAATACCGAGAACAAGGGCTGGGAAAATTTGAATGGCAAAGGGGACTCGCCAGCTCGCTTCTGACTGGCCAGTGCAGCCATGCGGAGCATCTTTATAAGGATCAAACGTCCTTGCACCTGGAGAGCCACCAGAGTATGGAGTGGACGGATCACATCGAGTTCCACCGATGAAGTGTGTTCCGTATTCGAGCCAGTACGAGATCAAGATACCGAGAGTAATGCTAAGCTGTTGCAAGACAACAAGCGTACCTCTAATCGCTGGTACAGACGTCTCCGCCATATATTGAGGGACCGTTGCAGTCAACATTCCAATCGGGAATCCACTGTATTCCATCAGTCTCCGCTCCTTGAACGTAGGCAAGGGAAACTCACGTGATAGACCGACCGACAAAGATCATGGCTGTGTTGACAGCGCCAGCCTGAATAGCGGAACCGATGACAAAGATAACTACGGCAGCAATGATGGAGCGTTTACGACCGAAATTGTCTGAGATTGGAGCATTGCATAGGGATCCAAACCAGGCGAATAGAAGCAGAACGGAGGTAAACCAGCCCTTGAAGCCAGAGTCTGAATAGATCCTCGGGAACTTTTCGCCGAACGACTCCATGGTCAGAATGCCGCTGATGACGCCTTGGTCGTAGCCGAAAAGAAATCCACCTAGCGAAGCAAACTACGCGAGCGTAAGAAAATGTACGAGTTACGGATTAAGTCTGCACTCACGCAGGCAAGACCTAAAACATATGGATTCTCACGGAGAACTTGCTTTATCGGCTTCTTTTCTGTCTCAAACAGCATCTGACCCGCAAGTTGTTCATCTTCCAGGCGAGCAGTTTCGGCCTTGAGGTCCAGCTTCTCTGCCATGATTGAGTAGTTCACCAGTTGTGCTCAATCAATGTGGCGAAATATCAGTCAATGATAAGAATATGATCGAAATCCGCAAACCGCGGTGTAAAACGGGATCAACTTGAGCGAGGTTGAGAGATCAGCAGCACAAGACTCTTATATAGAGTAATCGATTAAATGACTAGCGCAATCTACGATCCCCAACTTTGACTCGGAGTACTGCAGACCGGTTGAAAGAGGCTCGCATGACCGTGCCGATTGTACGATAACTGCACCACCGCAAATTTCTCTCCAGGTTTCCCCACCTGGGGAATGATAGACAGTGTCCATGCTCATCTTCAAGCGGGTGACATTCGGAGCAAAACGACTGATGTGCGGATTGAAGTGCGACAGTGGCGATTAGAATCCAATCAGCTTTCAGTTGTGTCGTTCCGCGCCCCGTGACGGGTTGGGGAACATGCCCTAAAGCGGAAAGGCTGTGTTCATGGGTGCGGACTGACCCACTCCGAGAGGACAATGTACATGTTCCTAAAGAACAAGGCACATGTTCATGAAAACGATGAGCAGGCGTGGTAGGGTTTGTCAGTCTGCACAAGGCCTTGGAAGGAGAACCAGGTACTGAATATGCCACACTTCGACGAGACTGACTCGGTGGAGCGAATAGCAGAAACTCTTTACGAACGTCTTGTCGCTCTCAAGTCTCAGAATGCTGTTGATAGCACGCGCAGGATCTTGGTCGCTGTTGCAGGCGTACCAGGTTCAGGAAAGACAACCATCACCACCGCTCTTTCAAAACTCTATGAAAGCCGTGAGGGAAAAGCATTAACGATCCTGCCGATGGTATTTCTTCATCTTATTTCAAAAGTTGATTTGACATCAGTGTTGATTCGCTTGTAGGATGGCTTCCATTACTCGCGTGCAGTCCTCCAAACCATGCCCGACCCTCACACTGCCTTTCAAAGGAGAGGTGCTGCCTTCACGTTTGACGTTAAGTCATTCATCCAGCTCGTTAGGCGTTTGCGTAACGAACCAGTTACAAAGCAACACTGCCAGGAGTCGTCATTCAAAGCACCTAGTTTCGATCACGCTGTAAAAGATCCCGTAGAAGACGACATACAGTTATCCTCTGCAGAATCCTTGATCATTTTAGAAGGAAACTATCTCTTGCTGGACGAGGATCCTTGGAACGAGATTGCCACTCTAGTAGACGAGAAGTATGTATCCACCAAAGAGCCATGACCCTCACTAACCTCTCCCTAGATGGTTCGTCGATGCTCCGGAGAGTGTAGCCAAAGAACGTGTGGTTCAAAGACATCTAGCTGCCGGTATTGAGAAAGACCGTGCGGCAGCTGAAGTGCGGGTTCGCAATAACGACCTTCTGAACGGACGGATAATCCGAGATAAATTGATCAAACCCGATCTCGTAATCAATAATTGAAAGCTAAAGTTGAATACGACTCTATCCCAGGGGTCCGAAGGTTGACAGGGCCGCGTTACTGTTTATTTCTGGCCACTCGAACCATGACTCAAGATTTGGATCAGTAAAGCTGAGGTCGAGTTGTGTTGGTGACCAATCACTGGAAGTACCAGATGGTAAGACCTGATTGATGACATCAAGGCACCTTTGAGCCAGCGAATAAGTTGTAAATGAAGTTTCTAGCAGAAATTTAACAGTGCCGATATCTTGAATCCATTTGCCAGCGTCCGGAGATGCGGGCGAAGCTCGAAGACACAGCATGGGTACCAAAGCTGCATGAAAAAGGAAAAATCTATCGCCTTCTTAGTTTGGAGCACAGCATTTAGAATTGATAGAACTTACAGGGCATACCAAGCGTGAAGACGTGGCAATGTATTAGTAGATACATATTGCTGAATTGAAGCAATGGTTAAGTTAGCACTCTCGATACATATCTCCCGACATCGTTTCTCCTCTGTTCCATCTTCAGCAGTAGTATCTCTCGACTGTCTTTTTGCCCAACGGAGCAGGAAAGGACGCATTATGAGCAGTTGGAAATTCCAGGTCCTCCACGCAAGTTTTGACCTTGCGAATAGATACCAATCCATTGAGGCTGCGGGTGGTTGTTCTATATCAAAAAAGTACGGCAATGCCTTTTTCCAGGCTTGTATAGCTGTATACATCCTTAGAGCTTCGTTAGTTGACGGAGGATTAGTAGATAGAAGCCTATTCGCCATGGAGTTCGTCAGGCGATGGAACGTTGATTGATGTATTAGATTGGAATAGATCGTTGGCACATTGGATTCCATAGGCAAAATCGTAGTGGATGGAGTCAACGACTCGTCGGGAATGTTCAGGACTGGCTTTACATCGATATCCTCGGGTAGCAAGATATCACGGCCAAACGTAGTTGCCGCACCTATTGAGCTCAGTATTCAGTCATGTATTTTCTACTCAAAATCGCAAAAAGAAAAGTCACAAGGAGCACATTGATACATAAATATAGAAATTATATCAGAACACACCGAACGTTGCAGTGCGCAAGCTGCGAGTACAACTTACCTGAATCAAAAATAAAAAGACCCCACCATACACGCCGTCTCATCTCTCGCTCTAGAAGCCCAATCTTCCATCCTGCCAACTCTCGGTGCAATCCAAGGCTTAAGCTTTGGCGCACTGCTAACCCAAGATAATTCGATCCCGTGTTCGGTTTGTTGCGCTTCTGAACTACATTGTGTAAGTGGTTGGATCAGCATCAATTGGTGATTTCGTACCATAATTTGAGAGTAAAACCAATGATTGAACCAAAGGAAGCGACCCAAGTTCAAACACAGACTGCTCCTGAAAATAACTTACTGCTTTATGATAGCAATAATCATCGAAGACCTCATTGTCATCGCCTACAGTCCAGGCACCTAAAGTGAGGACGGTGTAGAACAGTATGTGCCACACAGAGCCAGATGGACGAGGAAGAAGTTCACTGTATGCCGCACGAAAGCTCGGTTCATGGATGAACGGATATGACGTATGGTAGTTTGCAAAGTAGCTGTCAATCAGGTAGGAGATGATCTGATGGTTGAGGAGTTGCTCGCCGACCTGAGCGCTCATAAGCATCTGGCTTGAATTGAAAGGGTGTACATCTTGTCTAGTTCGACTTGAACTCTGTGTGGCTGCATTGAAATTGTTTTGAGAGAGTAGAGAGCGAAGAAGTCCTGCACCAGAGGTGGAGCCTAGGTAACCTTTCCCAGCTGGATCAACAGACAACGAGGCCATTCCATCGGCCAGTCCATCCATTAGCGGGTTAACTTCTTGCCATTCGAAGCCGGTGGCTGCAAGCGGAAGTGCTTCACTTTGAACGACGTCTGCGCTAGTTTGTTCTGGACTTTCATTCGTTGTCGATACCGGAGAGGAGACGGGTATGTCGTCCACCGATAATAAAGCATCTTCAATGTTCATTTCAGGATGCAGCTTATGCAGCAAACGCTCCAAACTTTTGACACGGTTCTCCACAGATGTAACGTAGAGCCGAGTCAACGGGGTTCTCGCCTGAGCAGGACTGTAGTGGCATTTTCTGCCCGCATTCAAACATCTTTGACAGCTTGGTTTTTCTTTCGAGCATCTATACTTCTTTTCTCTACAAAAATCGCACTGTCTGCGATTAGTGACTGCTACTGGATACACACGCAAAGGAACACCCACAGAAACAGGAGCGGGCGTGCTTCGAATTGAAGCACTGTCAGATGAGTCCGCCATCTACACTCTCCAAATTCGCATCGGATCTGTATTGTACTCCCATGGGTGAGGAATTCTGATAAAATGTTTAAGAGATCCAAATACATCTTAGGGTTGACGACTTGGGCGGAGAAATTAGCGCCTTGGCAAGGTTCAGAGGCTTCATATCTGAGGTTGTATATTGAGACTTTGCGACAAATCCTTAGCACACATTGCCATGATTTCTGGCTTAGAATTATAAGTCTAAATATCCCATTGTACAATTGCGGTGAACAGGACTATCAGTCTTGACTAAATTTTGTTTGGCATGAAGGAGGAGCGATTTGTATAGCGACCCAACATCAAATGTCGCCTGAGGCATCACATTTTTCCTGTGGCTTTTACGTCAACGACCAGAGGTCCTACTTGGAGAACAGAAAAGCATACGGTAAACCGAAGTTGAAGCGCCTCTTGAGATTAACTGGCTTTGCTTCGCTCTTTCAAACGATTATCAGAGGAGCTGTCTTTTTTGATAACGGTCAAGAAATGCGAGTGCAGGTCGTTCACAAGGCAACAGCTGTTCTCTTCGACAAGAGTACATTTGAGAAGTAGATGAGTAATAGGAATAACTGACTTTGGCTATACTACTGTTGCGCGACTTTATATCATGATCAGAGGCTGTTCAGAGTGGACGAACAGAAACTACGAGCTGAAATAAATCGAGACTTGCTAAACAGCATCGTTGTTGTTAGCAATAAGCAATACGTACGATAAAGTATACACGAATTGAATCATAACACAGTCACAGTAGAAGAACAATGATTCCTTTATTGCATATCTTTCATTCGTATTACTTGATTGGCATTATCGACGTCGCTAGGGCCCAATGGCGCAAGGTAGAATCGCATGATTTCGAGGTTCTGTACCGAGTAGGGTAAGAGCAGTATAAGTGAAACATCGTTGTTTTTGATAAATAAAGCATCAAGCAAGTAGACCTGCATTTTTTCCCAGAATACTGGTTGAGAGATGTGGATACAGAGCCAATCTCGTGTTGTTGAAAACTGCTCATGACGCCACAACACTTCGGTTGCCGTAGCAGCGGAGCTTATCCCCACCACCAAACACTTGAAAAATCACTTCGATAAGTCGGGATTGGCGCTCAACAACTGCATCATGATGTATTCTCGTGTTTTGTGTATCTGTTGGGCGTCAAGAAATCCGTATTGAGAACAAGTTTTGTGAATGATACGATGGACGTGGACTCCACAACGCTATCGTATATAAGCAACGCCAACCATCAGTCGATGCTCTCTTATCTTGCCAACATCACCTCGTCTCTCACCTCGTTACTTGACTACCTGATCTTCTTCTCTCACTTTAGTTTACGCTTGAGTTTGTTCTTGGTATCTAGCATATCACTATTGTCCTTGTCTTTTGCCTGTACGTCCTCCAAAATGCATTTTACAAGCTTCCTCACTCTTGCCCTCTCGACCCTCGCAGCGGCAAAACCTTACTACGGCCAGTATGACTGGGCGAACACAACTCTTCCTTCTAACTACACAGGAGCGCCATGCAAATCTTCATCAACGTCTGGAGCAGCTTACCCTACGGGCACAGGCTCACCATCGAAAACGACAGCACTCCCAGTATTCACCGGTGCGGCTTTCAAGCCTCAATCGGAGATGTTGGGGCTTATGCTTGCCATTGGAGGTGGCGTGGTCATGCTTGCCTAGATATTGCGGACTCGACGTTGATGGAGATTTGTGCATAGACAGAGACGAATTCTCTGGCGTTTTTCTTTTTTGGGGATCTGGATGTGGATCAACGTTGAATGCTCTGATTATAACGGAAAATTGGGATAAAGGATGGGGCCTGCTTGGATCTGGTTGGTAATCTTGCGTAGCTTGTGCCCCTCGATTGAGCTCCCTCTGTATCCGCACTTTAGTGTATCTGCAGAGGTTGAAGTCTCCTGGGTTAAGCACCTACACGAAGATACATCTCTGGCTGTTCCCTCCGACGGCGTTTTATTGGAGTTTAGATATATGCAAGGGAAATGATACCATGAGAAAACTAATGTCGCAATACGTAGCCATAAATGAATATAGAGTTCATAGGATGTCCAGACATTTGTTCTTGTTTCAGTTTCTTAACCTCAAAGTATTTGCACCCTTCACTATTTATGGGCAGGTCAAGAAGACCGACCTTGTTTGATCCCGCGCTAGTTAAGTTCAGCAGCGAACATACTTGTGCATGTCCGAGGATCGAAAACAGTTCACCAGGACCTGGTTCGGGCAAACAAAGTTATCATCACCCTTCAAATGTGGACTCGAAACTATGTTCATCTTGATTTAAAGTGCATTATATTACATCTGCTGTCGACATTGAAACATTCTAAATTAGTAAGCAGTTAATAGCCGGCTAGAAGCTGCTGTCGATGCAGCAATGGGTGGCAACCAGTAATCAATTGCTCCACCTTCAAGAACATCAATAAACGCCCTCTGTTCAACTGCTCGCAATATGTCCACGAATACAGGATCACGATCCATAAGTAGTAATCTTCCCCTCCCAAAGTGAAGCATGAATTCATAAAGCATGCGATATGCTCTGGCCTGTGATCGTCGGCTGTTGTGATTTAGATCGTGTATTCGCCGTAATTCACGACGTCCGCATTGATACTAAAAGTCCGATTAGCCACAAAACAGCAGAGAATGCGGTTGGCCGAGTACTCACGACTTCGAATGGAAGGTCTTCAATAAGTAGTTTCATATCGCAACACAAGTTTGGTTGGCTACACCAAAAAATATGTAGATCATCGAACGAACGCGAACCGTCAAAGAATATATCAGGCTCGCGGCCTATGAAGAAGTCATCGCGGGGGAGAAGAGCCCATCTTGATTGGCGACGTGGACGATTTCTTCGTGGTCGACGGATGAACGCTACTTCGATTGGTTCATAACTGTGTGCGGGACAAATATGTGCGAGACCGCATTCGCAAAGCTTCTCCAATTCGCCCCAGGGAAGTTCGCGAAGTAACGACATCATAAAGTGAAGACGACTGGTCAAATAGATATCTTTGTGAGTCTGCGAAGAGTGCGCTGGGGAAAATGATACAAAACTATCCTTTTGACTGTCGTGGCTTGGAAAGAATCACATAAAGGAGCCGATGACTTCGAAATCCAAAGTAGGAAAAGAAGCAGAAGAAAGGAAGTAGGATCAAGGACAGAAAAGTCAGAAAAGGGGCTAAAATATGGAGAATTTGACCGCTTTTCTACTCAATCTGGTCAGCAGTCCTCGATGTTTGGAACATGGTCCCGGACTGTCCCATGACGGAGGTGTGAGTGTTACACGCGCGGACGGAGACGAAGGAGCAAACATCTGGAATTCGAGATATGGTTGGCTGCTTCGTCATCTCAGGGCAGACTCGTGGCTTTAGTAGACGCGTGCTATAATATTATAAGACCGAGGCTGCAATTTTTGAGGCTGTGGTATGGCGGACATGATGATTGTGTTAGGACACGCGACTTTAGCTTGCCCTGTGACTCTGCTGCAAATAACTGCGCACAGCTGTACCACTTGATTTCAATTGTATCTCCTAGATACGGGTGATTCTATCAGTGAGAGGGACGAGGAATCCTGGATCGAATTCGTGAGGTCATTCGCATGCAGACTTACATTTGTTCTCCAAATGAGATCGGTAAAAACAGCTTTGAAGAATCGGATGGAACTTACTGTCACAGGGATTGCTAAGAATGATATTAACGATCGATAGACATGCGTAAAAGTCAAATACGTATAAGTCAAATGACTGATGACAAGCTTGCAGTGCAAGCGACGCAGGCGAAGACCAAAATCTCGACCAGTCAACATCTGCGTTGTACAACGCATCTTTGTCACCAAACATATAGAAAATACCAGACTTATGCTCGACTTATTAGCATGAATGAATTCAGGACGACTTCAGCCAATTAGGTCGGTTAAGTATGCACGTATTCGAGATTCCAAAATTTCCACATCCGTCTAAGTCATTTCATGCTTGAGAACCAGGCGATTTTTCACATTGGAGAACATCCAGAAATCTCGCTCCGTCGGGCCGTGCGCTGAAACTTGTTTCGACCGATTATCTCGTTCCGGATTGAACTGGAGCGCACGCGTACATATCTATATTGCAAGGCAAAAGTTAAGCCAGCTCTTTGGTCGTGGCTCTGCTTCGACTTATGAGAGGTTTTGATGACAATAGTCTGCATCACAAGGCGATATTGACACGCATGAACATGTGCTTGCAAGGTTGCGTTATGAGATGAACTAGAGACAAACTAACGGGTACGAGATGAATCCCGCCAATGATTCAAGTTCGAGATGAATGTCATAGAAGGCTAAACCAATTCTCGATCATAATGCTCAGCCTTACAGCCAATTATATATTCAATCTAGAGCTTGAACAGCTTTTTAGCATTATTGTAGTAGGCGTTCTCGATGTCCTTCTCGTCCCAAGCCTCAGTGCCTCCATCCACTAACGCGGCGAACGTTGGAGCAGCCGCAGCGGGTACAAATGCGTAGTCGGTTCCAAACAGCAACCTATCTTTGCGAACGCCAACGCCGTCTAGAAGGCATTTATCCATGATCGGAAAACTCCATCCGGCCATGTCGAAGTAGAAGCGGCTGTTCAAGACCGCAATGGCATCTTTCTCCTCCCACTTTTCGTGATCAGGCTTGTTGAGGAACCTCGAATGGCCCAAGAAGCGAGATAGAAGCGGCGCCATCGTTCCGCCCATGTGCGGGATTAGATACACGATGTTTGGGTACCTTGATATCGTGCCGCTGATGAATAGATTCGCGATGCAGCGAGTCGTGTCGAACAGGAATTCCATCGCGGGGGCGGCAAAGCGCTCCTTCAGTGGATTGGCTCTGACAACGGCATCTGTGCCAGCACCGTGGCTACCTGCTGGACAGAAACACGGCATGGTCGGGTGTATAAACAACTTGGACTTACGTTTGTCCAGCTCGGCGAAGATAGGATCGAAGCGCGAATCTCCAAGATAGATACCTTCGTGATTGGTCATGAGGCAAACGCCATCTGCCCCGTCCGAATAAGCACGCTTGATCTCTTCAAGCGATTCCTCGACGAGGGGCAACGGAGTGGTTACGAACCAGCCGAACTTATCAGGTCGTCTCCGTTTCAAGTCCGCCGCGAACTCGTTGCAACGCCTTGCCAGCTCAACTGATTGCTTTCCAAATGCCGGCGAAAGGTAGGTGCCGGGCGAGCTGATGCTGATAAACGATTTCTCAATGTTTAACTCCTCCATCAACTTGATATGATCCTCTTCCGACCAGTCAGGGATACGTGGCATGCCATCGGGATTTTTATGGCCATTGGCTGCAAGCGCTTCTCTGTAGAAGTCCGGCAAGTAATGTGAATGTGTATCTATGCGACGTCGAGGCATTCTGGTGGTTGAGAAAGCACTTGTGCCGCACATCCAGCCGCAAGAGGGGTCGCAATTATACGTAAACCATGCTGATGTCTGATTGGCGCACAGGTGTTGAACCCACTGTCAATCAAGTTGCAACGATAAAAAGGACTGCAAGGAAAATCACGGTAGTGCTCATCGTTTGAAACAAAAAAAAAAAGAATAAAATTAATTGAAGATTGTCATATGTGCATTTGGTATATTACTTATCCCACCTCATAACTCCCAACGTGGCATCATGCAGATCCAGAATTCCTTTAACGTCTTATACACAGCGTTTTTCTGGACAACGTACGCCACTCCCAAGCTTCTTAGGTATCAATGAGCAGACGTTCGAGCCAAGAATTCTTTTCATTGTCTTCGGAGCGAATGTCTCAGAAGAAGAATTACAAAAGACATTGAAAAAAATGACCCATGTGGTATATTGTTACCTCTGGTTTTGCAGGCCAAAGTCAAATCCTCCCATAGCTGGCTGCGCTGGTGCAAACCCTGGACTGGACGGAGTTGCATAGGCACCTGGAATTGCCACCTCGCCATACTGCGTCTCCCCTTCGGCGGTTGGGGCATGAG
Source organism: Verruconis gallopava (assembly GCF_000836295.1). Taxonomy (NCBI): domain Eukaryota; kingdom Fungi; phylum Ascomycota; class Dothideomycetes; order Venturiales; family Sympoventuriaceae; genus Verruconis; species Verruconis gallopava. Next base: position 248,631 of record NW_015622163.1, on the reverse strand, counting down.
CTTGCCGTGTCTCTAACGGCAACGGGCTGGACGGTGAAGGTGTCTCTTCTGGCACTGCGAAGGCTGGTTTTGCAGCAGGCTTGGCTTTTGTCGGTGCAGGCATTAGCTGGAATGGTTGTGGCTCGGCGATCTTGCGAGCGAAGTATTCGCTTTCTCCTTTCTCTGCTTGAGAGAGCGAATCCTTGTTGAGCGGATGGCCAACTGGCGGACGCCAGCCGCCATCGCGGGGCGAAAGTGGCCCACCTGGAGTATTGGGTACGGACTGCGATCGAAGTTGAGCTAGGTACAAGTCTGATCGAGCCCTATCCCGGATGGCCATCGACTTTCGCAGCTTGCGCTTCGAGTAGAATCGGTAGAAGACAACACCATAGATGGCAATGGTGAAAACTTCCACGACCACCTCGATGATGCAGCAGACTAAAGACCAGTTCTGAAGACGACAGATGAGTGCATAGGCGACATCGTCTTGGAACAGAGCTCTGCGCGTGTTGTCGTTGCAGCTCCACCCCCAAATATCCTGTCCTTTACCGTTGGCCTTGCTCTGGTTTAATATCACTGCGCCAACGCCCCACATGACGATACTGAAGATGAAGAACCCAACAGCAAATGTAGTGTAGTAGACCGCAACCTTTTCCGCTCTCCGGTGGCCACCTTTCCAGTAGCCGTAGAAGATGACCATACACAGGAAGAGCGATATGCAAGCAATGACTAGAAGAGTAACCTGAGGCCAGACTTTGCCGACGCTTGACCAAGGCGGAAGGTTATTGCGAGGTGGTAATGACTTTGTAGCGTTGAAGATTGCAAAGGTTGTAGAAAGCATTGAAAGGACAATCAGAGAGCAGCTGAAGTTAACGCCTCTAAGCACAAACTTTGCGACGCGCACTCGCGTCTTGACTTTCTGCGGATGTTGTTAAAACAAGAAATTGTCTGCATGTTGGGAATATGCGATGCTTACCAGATCTTGTTCTTGCTCCTTCTCGGTGTCTGCTTCCGCCTTCTCCAAGATCTCCTCCTCCCTAAATGTTGGGCTGAGGATCGCATTCATGTTCTTTGGTGGCGCACCAGGAGACTTCAAAGCACTTTTCAGAGGACTTTTGAGAGGCTCCTTCGGCGTCGGAGGCGGCAAGTATTTCGGGTCTGTTTCTTCCATCTCGACTGATATGTGCTGTTCACGGAGGTATCCAAAACCTATGTCTGAAGGCTGTGCCTGTGGTACGTAATGATTTGTTGGGGGATCAGCGAATGGATTGGACTTTTCTGATGGTTCGATGGGAGAGTAAACTGCTGTAGCTTCGGCGAATCTGGCTGTGCGAGGTGTTCTAATGTCCTTGGAGGTGTCGGGCTGGGTGACGACTACTTGTGGAGGAGGTGTCTGGCGATCCGTTGGCATCTCGAGTTTTTCTAGTGTGTAGACCTTTCGAACGGCTGAAGATTATGAGGTGAGGAGTAGTAGGCAAACGAATATAGAATGTGACAGTTAATGTTGCTCTCAGGTCCAGCCCAGCGATGCTAGAGAAGAAAGTCAGGGACAATGGGAAATGGGTACGGCTTGATGCGCAATCCGTTTTACTAGAGACCAGCTGGTGGAAGGAAAAGACGAACGTACAGCTAGAGGAGATGGGAGCCTTTTGTCTGGACAGGCGCTACGGTTTGGCGCCGGTGGATATGCGTTATGGCGCAACGGATTGCATTCACCTGCGGCTTCTCTGCAGCACGGGATTAAGAGGACGAACAACCATGAGGAAACCAAAGAGCAAATTGGGCGGAAGGCGGATCAGAGCACACCTACGACCACAGGTGTTCAGCGGCTAGATAGTTGGAGGGTCTCAGTTGGTCACTGTATGCGCAGTATGATCTCAGGCCTGTGATAGGCTGAAGACAATGCGATCTATTCTAGGATGGCTGGACAAGGCCCTGCAAGCGCCTGCATGGCTGGCATGGGCCGGCAAGCTCAGATTCGCCTCCACGCACAGCATTCGTGGTGACGAGATCGTCAGCACCGCCTCCGAGGAACGTTAAACCGAAGTCCGTCGTGGCTCCAGAATGAATTGAATCAAAGAGACGCAACTCGTCCAATCTTCCATGCGATGGACGAAGAAATCGTGCCGTGTTCGTGCTGTCGAGTCCGGGATTGTGTCGATAAAAGGCACAAGCGCTGTGGCGGGGCGTCGTGCAGACGGGAGCGAAGGGTGTAGCCGCTTTGATTTGTTCTCAAATCTCACGCCGTTGTGATGGTGTGCAGCCAATCACACGCCAAAACCGCGTTTCTGGGGAGGACCTGCACCAGCGGGCATGTCAGCAGCGCTCTCATGCAAAGCCGATTTCCTTGTCTCCCATCGTGTGAGGGGTGTCGTCGGCTGTTCACCGTGCCTGAGACCAGGTTCGTCCGCATCCGCACCACTTGGCTTCTGTGAATGACAGCCTTCGTCACCCGCACGTCTCCACCTGTTGTACCCGCCTCCAGCGTAAGCTCTTTGCGCCTTACAAGGATGGGGACCGTGATGCGTTAGCGATGCTGGACATGATGAAGGGAATCAGTTGGTGCTGTGTTGAAGCAATCACTGATCGACGCGTTCGATGTTCTGCACCCCGAATGCGCTATTAGCAGCCATTCTATCTCGATTAGGCTAGAAATGCTGTTATTTTTGTCGCATTTTCTGCGGTGGAAAGATCGTCTTGGCAACGATCACGTTTGCACCAACGCCTCCCGCTGCTGAACGCTTGGTGCTGCTGGCAATGGACGAGAATCAGGTCAATCCTCGTACTAAAGATGCATTCCCGACCGTCGCTGATGTTTCATCTAGAATGACTCCAAGTATCGCAGGAACTCAGGGCATGCATGCCTACACGAAGAAAAGCTTGTCCGGGAACTTTTAATAGCTTTGCCGTCCAGCATCTAAGCCGCACAAATGTTTCGGTAAGCGTGGCTAGCAATTCACTGCGCTACCAAAGTTTCCAGATCCGTACCCAGCTTGTTGACCGCCAACGGAATGGTGCTTTGCCAGGGAATGTGCGAATATATACCGCGAAGAACCATGAATGACCGTCTTCTACGGAGCTCGTAAGTGCTGGCCAGAATGGCTCCAAGTGGGCTTGTCATGGGGAGCTGTGAGCTAGAAATCGAGGTGATAGAGCAATTAGCTTGAACTGACTAGGCACCTTCCCTTCGCCTTAAGGCGAATTTCCCCTGAGGCAACATCACATCCGGTGATGGTCTAGCATTCATCCTCATCTTCAAGCTAGCATTATTTCTGCCTTGAACTCCTGCTTTCTATGAATATTCATGTTTCGCGAGTGAGAATTACTGACAAGGTTCAATATCAGACCACGGACGGCATGGCTGGCTACAAAATACCGGACTATCTAGAGAACTACAAAAGACTGGTTATGCACAACCAGTTCTTCCACTTCACAGACAAGCGATGGACCCAGATTCTGTATGACGATCGGGAGAACGAACTAATTACCGTCTATGCAGTATTCTGGGCTTATATCATCCCCAGGAGTGTATCCATCCAACGGCTCGAGATTGCAGTCCAGTGGAGTCACTGGCTCTGTCGTTTCCGAGAGGCCTGCCGTTGCGCCATCAAGTCTAGTGAGCTCGCCAGTGTCTATGCTCTGGGATGTATAAACGGAATGGACGCTGTAGTTAGAGGCGAAGAGCCGGAAATAGAAGGCACGGAGGAGTGGAGGAAGATTTATCTTTTCTACGATACATTTCGAAAGAGAATGTACGAAACAACCGAGCCTGGTTTGAGTGAAATGCAGTGAATAGATGTGGCACATTGCTGATGCAATATAGAGTTCCACGATCGTTTTCGAACGGACATGGAGTCCATGTTAAGCTGCTACTTAAAAGAGGTGCACACTGATCTGTTTCATAACGTTCCAGAATGGACTTCCCACCAGATCAGAGCCTCCGGAGGGCGTATCATATGCCGTCTTGTCGAGTGGATGAACGATATTCAGCTCTCGAACAAGATGATCGAAGGTCCAAAATTGGTAGAGATGGAAGAGTGTATTGGCAACATCATATCCTGCCAAAAAGACATATTCAGCTTTCGAAAAGACTATATCGCTGGGAACGAGAATGCCACGTACAACACTGTCCAGATCATAATGATGTGGGAGGGAAAAGAACTACAAGAGGCCATTGACCGTACCCATAAACTTGCCATGGAGCACTTGTACCGCGTTCAGGTGCTGAATAGAGAGATAGTGCACCAGGTCTTCGAGGACAAGTTGTGCATTCTCGAGGTAACCGAATACGTCGCTGCGCTTGAGCGAATAATACTGGCAAATGTTCATTGGCGGTCTGGGAACAGGCGCTCTTTTCCTGATGTGGAGATGGCGGATGTTGTGACGAATACACTGGTGGTCACCATTCCGCCGGTATAGGAATCAAGGCAACTTGGCCTCTATACGAGTTCACGCCAGGTCAAAATCGAGACATAACGCTGAGACGGAAACCAATCTCGAAGAAGGAGACCCGATCGTTGTTTGTACCTGACTCATGCAAAGCCGTAGCTCAAATTCTGCGAGCTGGATACGATCATGTTCCCCGTGAGGATATGGAAATATAGTCAACCATCAAGCGCATGAGGTTATTCCCCTAATTTTCCTTACTTTCGCTCTGCATATTCTTTCAAAACAAGCTGCAGGGATTTCGAAACGATGCAAGCCAGTGGAGTGTCATCACGTACGGCGTCGCTTTGCGGGCGGCAGTCTGTGGAAGTTCGTTGCCACGGCGCGTACTGTTGCACGTCGCGTCCGAAAGCACTCGCATCCCCTCCCGCAAAGACTTTCAAACTTAAAGAAAAAAAAAAAAGACATTCGACCCCATCCTAAGGGACTACTATCTATAGTATGGTGAGTGATTTTTAATTTCTATGGTGGGAGAATGTTAGGCCTGGGAAGAGAAATTGTTAAATCACAGGATGGTGTTGGCCTAAGGCATAATCTAGAGCGTCTCAACCAGAGAAGTGACATAGAACGCAATACCGCGCTTTGTTGCTAGTTTTACATACTCATACAGACTTTGACCGCCGAGACTCGTCATCACCATTTCCGTATGTTTTCGCCCTTCCAGAGGCCTAAGCTTGCCCCAGCCTCTGAGAACCATTCTCTCACACCATTAACAGCTTGCTTCGCCATGCCTTCTCTGCCCTTTAACCCCTTCGCAGCAGCTGCAGGGTCCTTTCCGGGAGTCACAAAACTGCTGCCCTCACCAGTGGCATATTCGCTACCCATGCTTGGAAGAACATTTTCGCCTGCGCTGAGTGCTACAAAAAGCGAGAAGGGAACTAGCCACACGCAGAGTCCGAAATACGACGATATCTCTGTGAAGGTCGGATACGACGATGCTATCGGATCGTTATAGTAATAAGACGTCCCTGATGTATGCTTTGGCGGTGCTTGAAAGTGGTTGAACCATAGGTAGTGATTCAGCAATACGAGCACTGCGTAGCCACATTGTCAGCTTGCGTTTTCTTGAAACAGACCAAGACGTTCGACGTACCGCATGAGAGAAGGAACATTGGATCCGTCAGCTTCACCACAGGGAACCTTCTCAGATTTTGCATGTATACTACATGGCTCCCAACGCTAAGCATGCTCAGCATGAACGGGAAGCGGTCCACAACGCAAAGCAGAATCTGGAGAGCGATGACCGAATAGATTAAGCGCTGGAGAAGCTTTTTGGCGAAAACTGTGTGCTCTTCCACAAGCTCGGAGAGGTAGTAGAGGCCCGACGCTGCCATAACGATTAGCTTGGAAGGCAGGTAATACTCGTTTTCCGTACCTATTGCAAGGGTAAGGAAGCAGAAGCCCAAAATGAGGCCAATGTAGCCTACAAGGGGAAGAATCCACATTTTGCTTCTCAGTTGTGGTACTTTGGTCTAACGAGAGGTCGTCTGCTATCTGCCAGACATCTTGATGAGGACAAAAGTCTGCACTGTGGCTCTCCTCCACGTCGCGTGTCAACTTCGGCTTGCGGAGCAGATCACGTTTCCTGATATGGAAGGCGGTGAAAACTGCACTATCGATAAAGATTTTTAGAACCTCTAATAACGTGCATCCGCCCTGCGTGTGCGAAGGTTACAAAACCTCACATTTCCAGTGTTTAACTTAACTTTTCTGAGAATCAGAACTGAGAGGATGAAGTCGTGGTGAAGACTTAGACTATAAGGAAGCTGAGTCGTCATTTTTCCATTCTTGTCACCCACGTTGTCGAGTCCCACGCACGAGCTCCAAAATGTCTCGGCCGGAGGACCAATTGTACGCTATATCCGTGTATTTTGTGAGAAAAGATGTTCATGACATTATAGGCCTCCCGATCTTTACTATAATGACACAGTCTCTCGTAAATATGACACAAATAGCCGCATAAAATCCATTCAAGCCTCGATGACCCACCGGGCTCTCGACCTTCTCTCTCTTGAAGAACCTTCTCTAATCCTAGATATCGGAGCCGGGAGCGGTCTCTCCGGTAGCATACTTACCTCGGAGGGACATCAGTGGATTGGTCTGGATATCTCCGCCTCCATGCTTGCGCTCGCACTCGAACGGGAAGTTGAGGGAGATTTGTTCCTAGCCGACGCGGGACAGGGTCTCGCATTTCGACCAGGCACGTTCGATGCAGCGGTCAGTATCAGTGCAGTACAGTGGCTTTGCAACGCAGAGTCCACTGTGGAGAGTGCTGAAGGCAGGTTGAAGAGGTTTTTCGAGAGCTTGTACGCGTGCTTGAGGAGGGGCGGGCGAGCCGTGTGCCAGTTTTATCCGAAGGACGACAAGCAGAAGAAAATGGTTTCACAAGCAGCGATTCGAGCTGGATTTGGCGCCGGTTTGTTGGAGGATGGAACGGGCACGAAGCAGGTGAAGACGTATTTGGTCTTGACTGTGGGACATTCGGGTGACATCACCAGCCTCGTCAAAGGGATGGATGTGAACGTAGAAGATCACAGAAGAAGCGGGAAGAGGAAGGAAACGAAGCTCAGTAAGAGAGACGAAATCCTGCGGACCAAGGCTAGGCTTGAGCGGAAAGGCAAGGTTGTGAAGAACACCAGCAAATACACGGGAAGGAAGAGAAGAATACAGTTCTAGCCGATCGACATTGTGGCCTCTCCGCAACATTCGCAAAGCATGGGACAGGGCGTTCACAAGAGTTTGCGTTTGATAGATACCACGCACGTTAATTCACGAACGTATTTTTAACTTTCCAACAGGTAATTGAGGACGACAATTGCCCTATAAATTGCCATTTTTAAATACCATGCATTTTCTGCTTTAACAGATGATCTGCCTGGCCTGTGTTCATTGAAAACAGTATTGTTCATGTAGCAAGCAGGAAGACTGTGATCGTGACAGCTGTGGCAATATTGATGACAGCGAGGATGCGATAGAACGCATCCGTATGTTACCTGCTGTCACCAAACCGCGATGGATCCCAATCTAATAAATACAAGACATTTTCTTCCTATTCATTTTTAGTCACTACTCCTAGTATTTTTGTTATGCACGATCCAGCCTGTATGATTTGTGTGCAGAAGCCTTAGTATATTGTACTAGCCCCGGATAGAGCTAAATGATCAATGCATAGTTAAAAAGTGAGTCAATGCAAATTCAGCAAATACCTTTAACCCGGTCTATGATGTTGATTACTCTGCGCAACCAAGGAACGGTTCCTCTCCATTGTCGAACTCAGTCCACCGTGGACGGCCAACAGAAATCTCCTCTGGCTGAGCCCGCACCAATTTTGACAAGCTGCTAAGCCATAGTCCAACTGCTTGTGCTCATATTGAGTTAGACAATATGTCATACATTCCGTAGAAGGCTTGCTGTATATCCTGCATTGGCTGCCGTTGCCTGTTGTCTTGCTCCGTATCCATCCGAAGCCGCGCTTTGTGCAATCGTAGGCGTTCTCTTCGTGATTGAACAGTGTGAGCGTGTTCTCTACAAGAACTTCCTGCGTGCGTTGCCGATCATGCAACATGACCACGTCGTCCTCGAGGAACAGACACTTCATCTTGTCGCCATTGCGGCAGTGCCACAGCGTGTAGGCGTATTTGAACCGGTACGTGTCGTCGGTGCTGTTGCCTTCTACTCGCTCCACAAACACCTGCTGGAGTCCAAGCGCCGCACATGCTGGACTATCTGCCACATCGGGGACAAGTATGACGGATTCGGGGTCGAAGGCAGACGCTATATCGGAGGTGAAGCGGCCGCAGTCGTGCGTGAGGATGTAGACCTGGAACTGTGCACGGTAGATAGCAGGGAAATTGAGATCGTATGAATGCGAAAAGACGAGCCGAAGAATGGTATGGGAACTTAGATAGGTCCATAGGACGACGGTAGAAAGGACACCAAGCAGAAAAGAGCGAACGAATCGCGTCGAGCGAAAGAGGCGACTCATGCTATCCAACTCATTCCGCGGACAGTCGATGCAAGAGTATGCTTTGCCGCAAAGTCAACGAAGCAGAATGAAGGGCCAACCCCTAGATTCCGTGTTATGACACTCAAAGAACCATCGTGCGGACCTCAGGGACGACAGCATAGACGGAACGGCGTAGTCGTCGTAAGCATATGAGATCAGGGGAGCGCTCGCAAAGTTGCTCCGGACGCTCGCCAAGTTCACTAGCCAAGCCGGCATGAACGAATCCATTGCAGCTTCACGCTCAGGGTCGAAATACGGAGGCGCGTTTGTTCACAAACATTGGACATGAAGTGTAGCACAATCCAAAGTCGCTTTCTTGGAAATGTAGCAAAAAATGGACTTGACGTCTTAGCAGTCGTCTTATACCTGTGTCGATCCGGACGAAAGAGGCTAGTAAGAAGAGTGCTGCGACAACAGCTTTGACTTTCGCATCTGGAAGACGTTTGGGACCAACTCTTGGTATTTGAGATTCAAACATTCGCTCCATATTTCTTCGTGCACTCGTTGAGTCGTTGCCAGATCACTTCGCAACTCCTGTTACGCACTCGGACAAATGATATTGTGCAGAATCGTGCGTCGACAGTGTTGGCTCCTAACGCCGAACTGAAGCTCAGCTGTTCTCCACAAAAAAAGAGTCTGCAGCCCTTTTTCTGCTCTTTTCTATCAAAGACGGATGATTCGACAAATCCATCCAGCTTAGCCGTATGCGAATTGAGTTCGGGTGCCCGGCTTACAAATGCAACGAACTCAAGCGAAGGCGACGCAATGAGCAGGCTAGCGTTAGTCAGCCACTATCCCAGACGCAGGAACAACAACAAAAATATCCTATTATAGGCAAAGCTCGGCTTCGCGAATCTAAGCTATCGGTCGGTAATGGCAAAGTAATCATGCTCGGCTCAAAGCCAACTAGATGCTCGTCTCTTTGGAATACGTTATTAGGAATCTAATAACTCCTTGAGAAGGCTAGTGTACCGATATCCTGTCTATACTGACTGTGAACGCAAATGGAACTGTGCCAACGTGGTGAACTGCGAGCATGCGATGGCGAGTATAAATACTTGCGACTCGAGCGTAATCGTAAGGCATACTCAAGCAAAGTCGTTAACACAGTCAACACAGTCTGCAATCTCAGCTTAGACAGCAGTAGAAGCTTATACTATTTATTTTCGCTTCTCCGTCATATATCGCTTCTCACATAGCATCAACTCCAACAAAATCTTTGGCGATGGGCTCTTTCGCAGATACCAATGGAGAACTTGTCCTTATCACCGGTGCTACCGGCCATCTAGGCTTCAAGGTTCTCACAGATGCCCTCAAAGCTGGATATCGTGTCCGCGCTGCGGTACGAAGCGAGGCCAGAGCCGATGTGATCGTTTCCAACCCGGACTACAAGGCCCTTAACATCTCGGAAGGCCAATTGACCTTCTCCATTGTCCCAGATTTAGCTGTGGAGGGAGCTTACGACGAGGTTGTCCAGAATGTCAAGTACATCATACATATCGCCTCGCCCATCACAACGGGTCGTCAATTTACGCAGGAAGAATACAAACAATATTTCATTGATCCTGCGGTAGCTGGCACGCTAGGCTTGCTGAAGTCAGCTGTCAAAGCCCCATCTGTCGAGCGTGTTGTCATCACGTCGTCCGTTGTCGCGATTGTCAACTTTATCGAGTGGATAAGCGGCTCCAACAAAGTGTACCAAGCTGAGGATAGAGTTTCATTCCAAGGAGGGCCATATATCAACGAGTTTGCCGCGTACTCCGCATCCAAGGTAGCTTCGCTGAATGAATCCGAGGCCTGGTACCAGCAGCAAAAACCTCACTTCGACTTGGTTTACATTCACCCGTCGTTCATCGAGGGTCGTGATGCTCTTGTAAAAACACCTGAGCAAGCAATGGTTGGCACCAACGGCGTCATTTTGCGCGTCGTTCTTGGTAACGTTGCTGCAGCGCCAGCTCCTGGAAATAGCGTGCACAACGACGACGTAGCTCGTCTGCACGTAGAGGCACTACATAAGGAGCGCATTCCTGCTGGTTCGTATATTGCGAGCTCGAATTCGCCTCGAGGAACTTTGGATGGTACTCGCTGGGAGACCATTAACGAGATTGTCGCTAAGCATTTCCCTGAGCAAGTTCAGAGCGGTATCTTGAAAAACAACGGTCTTCAAAAAACAATCAAGTCAGAGTTCGATATTTCAAAGACAGAGAAGACATTTGGGTGGAGTTTTCAGGAGTTCGAGCCACAGGTTGTCAGCGTTGTCCAAATGTATCTTGATGTACTGAACAAAAATTAATAATACGCAGCCAAAGTTGAGTATTGACACTTTGCGTCAAAAGATACAACGCGCAGATGCACATTTTGATTATAAGCCCCTGGTGTTATCAGCTAGCAGAAATGATCCAGAATCGGCTATCGTAAGAGCAGACTCAACGCAAGCAGTGACTTCACTTCCAACTCGATGAAAAATAAGGGAAAAAATCAGGATTCGATTTTCTACAACATCATGCATCGATCACTTCTTTATCATTATGTGTGCTGTACACATAAACAGGTCAACCGTTCTGTCTTTTCATTTTTTCTAATAATAGCAATCAGTCGTGCATAATAAAACGAGTCTATAAACTCACCGAAGGGTCCACACAGTCTAAGATGGGATGTAACGCATGCTTCTTCATGCACATCATCGCACGCGACTGCCTCCGCGAGATGGGAGTTCTTGAATTCAGGATGTGTTCTAGCTGTCAAAGGGGATGACAAGCTCATACTCCATTCGTAGCAAGTTTTGGCTGTCTTGTGCTGAATGTGACGGTCTCAGGTTCAAGAGTTTCCGCGTCAACCAGAACTAGCGTCCCAGTTTCCTTGAAAGATGGTACAGAGATGAGTCGGACTTGTTGACCAGCGGGGCCCTCAATAAGAGATGTAGCGAAGTGTGGCTGATTGCCAACAAAAAATACATGAGGGCACTGCTGTAGAATGAATGGGTCACTCTCTTGGAATGGATAACTCCAAAGTGTATCTGGCGCAGTTGGCGCGTTGTTCCTCCACCGTAGAAGATGATCCATCATTCTTAGTCGATTCGTTCCGCTAAGGTATTTGTACATGTCGTCTATTGGCTGACCCGAATTTCCAAGGAATCGCCAACCATCGATGTCACCTTCCCAGGGATTCGTGACACTATCGAACCAGTTCGGTGGCCCTGATTGCTGTGTCGGTGGGTTGCAGTACGCTCTGCTGTGTGGAAATAGCGCTGGGTGGAGCGGCTGTTGCGGAATTGCAACGCTTGCCGGATCTGTGGCACCCGGCATCAGGGTAACTGGGATAGATGGCAGCAGCTGCGCAAGAAAGGCATCGAGCGCTTCGCTGGGCAAGGCGTTGTAGCTTGATGTGTCATGGCCATATCGCTTCAGAGCCGCTGGGCGGGCCGCTACCTCTTCTCGTGACGGTATTGGGCTGGAGTGGGCCATACTATTGCCTGCAATGATTAAACGAGAGATTTGTGCCACACTATCACTCTCAGGTAATGATTCGCCTAGTAGAAAGTCACTGAGCAAGTCCAATGTTACAGGATCACTTCCGTCTCCTGCGATTCCCAGTCCACTGACAATGGCAATCTTGCCTGAGTTTCCCGATCCTTGAGTCCGGCTAGGTTGGTTGGGCAAATCTGCAACCTTGATATCGATAACCTCAAAATCACCCGTTGCGTTCTCTGTGCCAAGTGCAGCAATAATACATCCTGTTACCAAAAGATGGCGCCGAAGATTATCGCCTGTCAGTCTTAATCGCCCCGACTCGTCTTCCATAAATATCTCCTCATTCCCGTCGGGTGAGATGTACTTCTCTCGAGCTGGTGGCGCTGCTATCCAATGTTCTTTCGCCAGATCGTCAAGGACGTTTGGTTTTAATGGCATTTCCATGTATATAGTGCCCACAACCCAGCACAGTTCGCCTTGCCGTACGTCTAGTACGCGCTCCATTTGTGTCGCTTTCTCGCCAGCGAGCTCGAAATCTCGCCAGGCTTCAGATGCAATTTTTACAATGTCCGGTTTCAACATAGCTAATCTCAAGAAGTACATGTCAGCGAATTGTTGGGTGTAGTGCTTCTGCTCGCCCTTCGGCAACTCGAATGTCTTGAGCGGACTGTACTGCGAAGATATGCGGTCCTGAGAACTGAAGCCATCTTGTCTTCCACAAATTAGCAGATATCATGGCGGCGCTAGAAAGGTATATACTTTGGAGCCTGGAGAAAACTGGCTGGATGCTTGGCCATGCTGATTAACTTCTTCGATGACTGCTTTTGGAGCAGTTATCTGAACATGACGCGAGAACCTAATGTCGAAAGTGGGGCGCGCGTCGAGGACGCGATAGTCACATGATCACGTCTTGCAAACCTCCTCAACTCAAGCCAACTCAAACCTCTCAAACATGCACAATATTTCGTCATTATGCCATGATCTTCTGTGATATATAGAGTTTGGGATTGTCCTAATTTGTTTCAACTGACACTACACTTTATCAGTGACGTTTCCTATGTCTAGTTGCGGAAATCCGAACAAAATTGAAGCAGCACTTCAAGGCAAAACTAATCTCTCATTGACAAAGCGAGCAGCATTGCCCACAAGATTCTGTCATAGCACGATCTCGTGAAATTATAGTGTCAATTTTAGACATGAGCACATTAGTCTATCGGAAGGTAATCTGGCCAGCACCCTCTTTCCCCTTAGGTAGCAGCATAATTTGTCCTGTCTTCCATAGAACAAAGACGAACTACGATATATCGTTTCTACATCGCTTTGAATATCACAACTAACAATTACTTGAGAATGCAGATTGTAAGTTTCATGGTCGGAGTTTAGCTTTCCCAGTGAAGAAGCCGATAGAAGAGCGACATATTGCAAGTTCAGGAAAAATTTGGGTTATAACGCGTGTTCATACGTTCTAGTGACGTTAATGTAGCGAGACGGGGCCAGGCTGGGCATATGCGGAGTAAAGCTCCATGGAGCAACATGTAATTTTTCAGAAGATGAACACTGGAACCCGGATTATATGAGCTGCCATTCTAGGGTAGCATTTAAGATCTGAAATGAAGCTAGTTTGGATCACGATTGCAATGACTCATATCCTATAACATGGCACTACTTGGACACTCTACATTGGCGCTTCATGTCAAGTGATGTTAACTGCGACTGTCCAGATTCCATACCAGCTGAATGTTAGCCAGCTGTTTAGCACGAGCATTATATGCTCGTCCATTGAATCACAAATTTTAATTGCAGCCGAAGATTCTAGTCTGCCAGATCTCATCGGATCTCTATCAATTTAGCCAGTCAACGATTTTACTTATTACGACTTAGGAGTTACTTGATCTACACAGCCGGGAAAAAAATCGGACATGCAATTTATGAACATCAACTATCACCGCAATGCCAGTTATGTCTTGCAAAGCTCATAAGACGCTTCGGAATTAAGGATAGGCGAAAAGAGCATACGGATCTTGAGATAACCTCTACGCAATCTTTCACGATTATCCACAGCACTTTCTTTGAACGGTTTTAGGAGAAGATAAATCATAAGACGGACGTCGCGTGCTACATTGGCAAATCACAACGAACTGCAGCTTCGGACAAATGAAAGAAGTTAATTTTTGGTTAATGTACGGGATGCGCGTGAGAATATGGCTGGTGTTTCTGTTACCACTTTGGGGCCAGGATTTATCAAGAGCCAGAAGTACTTCTGAACTGATTAGCGTTAGGTAATTACTGGTGTAAGTCGAACTTTGCTATCTATATTTCGCATAATATTAAATTATGACTCTCCTTCTAGAAAACGCGTTCGTGGGATGACTTTCTCGACTTCAGAAAGGGGTAGAGTCTCCACACTCTTCATTGCAGAGATATATGATTGTAGGCTTCCTAGAGCTCTTCTTTTATCTCACCTGGCTCCTCAGCTCTCCGTTCGTATGCGAGCTGCCCGCCGACCCATGTCTGCCGGACACGAACGTGGCGTATCTCATCGGACGAGATATCCTCTAATCGGTTGTCCAACACAATCCAATCTGCAAAAGCTCCTTCTTTAAGAATCCCTGCTTTACCTTCCAGAAAAGCGGCACGAGCAGGTCCTATTGTAAACCCTCTTAGAGCTTGTTGTAAGTCCAGAGCTTCTTGTGCATGCCATCCGTTTTCACTACCATCTTTGCCAAGTCCCGTCTTTGGAGATTTTCTAGTGATCGCAGCAAAGATGCCCTCAAATGGATTTGGAGGTTCAACTGGAAAGTCAGATCCAAGAGTCAGGTTTAGGGGTAGCAACGATCGCATGCGGTAAGCTTCCTCTTTGGTTCGTCTCTCGCCTAGCCTATCCTCAGCATAAGCCATATCACTCGTAGCATGAGTTGGCTGGATCGATGGGATGATTCCCATGTCGAACATTCTAATTTGGTCAGCAGGGTGAATAATCTGCGCGTGCTCAATACGAAAGCGATGGCGAGCCTGGCAAAGATCGGCTGGTTGATCTGGACATAATTGGGCGTAAGCCGACTCGAACGCATCGATTGCATAGCGATTCGCAAGGTCGCCTATCGCATGAATATTTACTTGATAGCCAGCAAGTGACCAGTCAAGGGCAAGCTGATTAAGCGTCGATGCATTAACTAATAAGGAGCCTGTTGTAGATGGTTTGTCTGAATACGGTTCGATCATAGCGCTCCCCCAAGAACCTAGCGCACCATCTTCATTTTATTAGTTGAAACTTGCAAGAAATCATTTACATTAGACATACCGGCAAACAACTTGACGCCTCTCATGTGTAGCATTCCCCGATCATTCTTGAATATGGTTACATCATCCCCGCAAAACGTATTTCTCTTCTTACATTCAACCATAGCATAAATTCGAAGTTTCCAGTCCCTCGAATCGGTCAGCTCCCGGTAAATATCCAAGTTCTCTGAAATGACGCCAGCATCATGTATACCAACCAAACCAACAGAATTTAGAGACCTTTCTGCCGTCCTTAGGAATTCGATTCTCCTTTCTTTGCTCGGCTTTGGCCAGTACTGCATGACTACGTCCATCGCATTATCGCAAAAAACACCAGGCCCTGGATTTCTAATAACGTCGCCACCAGGAACATCTGGGAAAGGCGAGGGAAGTAATTCCAATACAGCAGAAGAGACCCATACGCAGTGCACATCAACACGGTCAAGCATGATATACTTGCCTTGAAGATCTTGATTACTGTCAAGATCTAACTAAGAGGGATTAACGACCCGTGACCACACCAGACTAACTAAGCACTTACGGCCATAGGCATTCTACCGAATACAGCTTGATCCCATCCCACTCCTCGAATCCACTCACTTGCCGTTCCTGCTTGAGGGTGCGCAGCGGCATATTTTTCGACCTTGCTTAACGTGTCATTAAGGGAGCTTGACCCAAACAGATTGACAGAATGCAGAAGTTCGCCGTATTGAAGTAAGTGACCATGTCCGTCCCAAAGCCCAGGGTAGACATGGCCTTTTGATATTTTTTGCCCTTGGAAAACGCGCGATATCAAACCCTCCGCGGTGATCTCGAGGCAGTTTGACCCGAGCGGGGCATCCTTATCTAAAGTGGTTACTGAATCATAGCAATGGATATTCTGAGCAGATGTTATATTTGAAAGAAGACAAGCCAATGTGATCACCGTCAAAATCATGTTGTCACAGGCTTTACGTCCGTTACTATGAATTTATTTTGCTGAGTGCTCTGAACCTGTCTCCAGAACTTGGATCCGGTGTCGGCCACACACACGCATGCCGTTTTAAGCACACAGGTCATAGAACTATCTCTAACTGCCAACCTGAGTTGTTATAAGATCAAGAGATGCGGCAACGGATGTTCTTGATGTTTAGGCTATCATTTTTCAGGCATTGAAACTTCGCGCATCCCTTTAACTCCGAAGCAAGCCATCAATTCCAAGATGAAGAAGAATTACTAAAAGTTGGCGAGATCCGCCATTATACCAAAGGTCGTCTGCAAACACTGCGACCAACTTAAATAAGGCTCCTCTTTGTCTCACTAGATTTTCTGCAAATTTCACCCATTGACCAGTTGCCGCGTCCGCCAATGCCATGATGGTGTCCTGAGCTGAGGAGAGAGAGACACGGTATGCGTTCCAAAGGGGCTGCTGCTTGTGGAAGAGCCTCGAATTCTGCTCGTGGCAAAGCATTTCCAGCTCCGCCTATACCGCGCATGATGTAGTTGCGCAATTTCATTGTTCGAGCGGGACCTATCTCGACAGTGGGAAGCTTTGGTGATTTGTTGAAATTTCCAGCTCCCCCAATGCCGGTGCTGCGCAGCGTCGCTGTTTTGTACGGAATTGACATTTTTGACTTGATAATGCGGCGGACGTGCGCGTAGGACGCAGCTCCAGGATTTAACACCAGATATTGAACGAGTCTGATACCCGTGATAGTTTCAACCGGTAGACTAAAAAAAGAAAATATGAGACAAGAGTGATACTAAGGGACAGTTTGTCGGAGTCTTTATATATGCAATCTGCTGTAAACTCAGTGATTTGACCGCCTCAGTGCTGACAAGAGTGGCGCGACAATGAGAATTGGATCCCGCTAAAGCCGATTTCTTCATCTTCGTCAAGAGCCTGCTTCGCTTCAAACTACAGCTGATGCCTTCTGAGTCGACCAGTTACATGACAATGTTATGCTTCAGCCGCTAAAGTATACGGCAAGGTCTGCGTATGTTAACTTGCAGGCCAATCTTTCATGCAAGCCTTGAGCAACGTATATCGCAAACTCCGTCTTTTCAGCGTTCCATAAATATACGGCACTTACAAGATCACTATCGGCGTTTGACGTGCCAATATTATTAGAGTCAGGTGCGGCTGAACCTATGGACATCTGATCTTCTCATAGGTTTGCTCGTAACAAGTTCAGGCTCGG
This sequence comes from Verruconis gallopava, assembly GCF_000836295.1. Taxonomy (NCBI): domain Eukaryota; kingdom Fungi; phylum Ascomycota; class Dothideomycetes; order Venturiales; family Sympoventuriaceae; genus Verruconis; species Verruconis gallopava. Next base: position 231,271 of record NW_015622163.1, on the reverse strand, counting down.
CGCATTCTCTTCATTTGCTCAGCTGTCCCTTCTGCTTCGAGCATCTCCGCGAAAAAAAATTTTCACCAGTAGATCATTGGGCGTGAAAGTATAAGCGACAGCAGCCACCAGTATCTTACTTTTTTTGCGACGGCGTTTGCGTCACTTCGCTCCAGGTATGCTGAATAATCTGAATTTGTTATGCTGAGACCATTGTTTAGGCTGTGACGACCCTCACCTCACAGTGGATCGATTGATGATAGAAATATCTGCAAGTTCGGGGCTTTATCTGCAAGCTATAATCCGTTTCTTTGGAAACAGCATTCTGCGCACCCCGTTCACGATGTAAGGTAGGCGTTGGAAATCTTAGTGGAATAGTATCTGCGTGTCTGGTCTAGCCAAATGATGCGCTTCATCACATGTCAGGCCATGGATCATCAGTTGGGCTCTGCGAATTGAATCACATCATGTTTGTATCCGGGGGCATTACGTTCAAGAAACGAAGTCGACACGTAAACGGCGAGCAAGAAGTTTTTATAATGTACATGAAAAGAGATGACAACGGATAGGACTCGGGAGATAATGCACTAACTTTTTGAATAAATTGTCTGCGAGTCTTCACAGATTCAATGGCGTTGGCGAAACGATGAGGTGAGCAGAGGATAGAAAACCGACGGCGATATGGTCGTGATCAGGAAGCGATGGCCTCAGTTACTGCACTTCAGTTCTACGCTTTAGCATTTCACCTTCAAACTCTGTCGGAACAACACGGGATAGGTCCATTAACTTTTCATCGGTCAGTTTCAAGACGTCTGATAGTAGGAATCTCGGAACTACCTTGACCAAAACCAGCCTCCGCGTAACCGCTCTTTCGTGATCTCTCTCCAAGCCTCTGCTTGGCTGAATGTGAACTTTTAATAGCTTCAACGAATTCCTCCGAGTCCAGATGTTGGAAAGTTGGTTTACCGTTCGGTACCAGTTGTTCGCTTCGGTCAAATCGTTGAACTGCAAGATTAACTGCGCGTAACGAACACGTGCAAGCGCTTGGTCTCCGATGAAGTCTGTTATTTGAAGACCCCTAACGTCTCTACTGAAATTTGATGATATTGGGGTATCGATGCGAAGCACTTTGGTATGTAATATGATCTGCGCTTCGCTCGAGATTTGTCGATTCGCAAGCAGCAGCCCCGCACATCTCAGAGGCGGTCGACGGGGCACCTCGAGAGAAGTCCATTCCAGCATTTTTTCGATGGCATCGACAGGAACCTCCATCTTGAATCGTTTGGACAGTGCCTTCCTCGTTTCTTCAAGGTGCTTATCAAGCATAGATCCTAGGTCGGGATAGTGGAGACAGAGCTTGTAGATTTCATCCCTCAGTTCCCGGGGTAACGCAAGGAATAAGCAAGTTTCACTCATATCGATGTTTGCAGAAATAAGATTACATTTTATTACTGTTCCTGAATGAATGGCAAGGGAAGCGCATGCTCCCTGGATGGTAGCATGACACATTGATTCAAGACAGCCTTCTAAACTTATCTTATGTACACCCCGCATGTGACAAGGCTTCGACCTCAGCATCAAGAGCAGTCCAAGACATAACGTCTCATAAGAAGGATGAACGGATTTTGTGACACAATTTCAAGAAATTCTGACTGTGTTCCACCTTATCAAAGCGAAAGTGGACTGGAATAAGTATAAGTCACGTGAGTGTGCCACTCTTTGGTTTTTTGCATAAGTTTATTACTAGGCTATTACTGGTCACCGTCTACGAAACCGTCAAATCAAATTGGACACGTCCAGGAGAGACACAAATATGCAGAAGCTCAAAGCATCTTCTCAACATCCGGCTCAAGAATGATCCACGTTAAGTACTCTTCGTATTTGAACCTCAGGGTTTGGCTGACTTAGGAGACGGAATTCCTTTGTCCGTTTATCTACTTTGTCCAAATTCAAAGCTAGGAGTATGCCTACTTGCTGCCTGGGAGATGTTGCTTCTGCGATGTCTATTGGTTGGGTAATAATGAATCAGATTGGTAGAACCTGTCGCCGGTGATTTTAGTCCGTCCGAACGGACATCTGGTGAACGGATTACATACACCGCCTGCCCCTTTAACTAGGTTAGCAGAAGGTGCAAAAATGATGGGACTCAGCACAGATGTCGTGAATCATCATGATGCCTCCGGACGAAACCTTTAGCGCCAACGTCCTTCCGCGTTGCGTTTTGAGGGATATTGCGGTAACCAAATGGGCTGGCAACTTTGTGGGACAAAGCTGGCAATAGTAAAACAATAAGCCTTTGCTTACGCGGAGATAGTCATAAGGCCGACATCTTTGGCAGCACACTGAGAATGAGTATGTATCTAGGGAAGAGTCTAACGGCTAATCTCTGTGCCTTGCTCTAGTATAAGAACTGAGAAACACGATCATGGAAAGATCCGGACGGTGTTATCAGCGCATCTCTGCCCTCAATATAACTGTCCCTTTTGCAAGACTTTGTATTCCAAGTCAAGCTCGTTTTTTCTTCAATTGAAGCCTTTGTTCCAGAATCAGAACGTAGTCCATCCATTCTTTTGCTGGCGCTTCTCGAGAGCGTTTGGTCGTCGAAATGAGCGTACCGGAGAAAGCAGATTTACCTGACACTCAGCAAGTCCAGGGGAGCAATCGATCCGCTACACCTTCCACCTTCAGCATACTTGAAGAAAAAGATCAGACACATGGCGAGGTCCAAGGAAAATTGAGTTCCAACTATGAGGAGGACAGCCCAAACCTACAACGTGTCGAGTCCAACCCCTATCCAACGACAACAAAGCTCGTCAGCATCCTCATAGGTGTCAGTCTCGCCGTGTTTTTGGTTTCACTTGACATGACCATTGTTGCTACAGCCATTCCTAAAATCACCGATCAATTTCATAGCCTGCAAGACGTTGGTTGGTATGGATCCGGGTTCTTCCTAACATTTTCAGCTTTCCAATCAACGTGGGGCAAGGCTTACAAGTATTGGGACCTTAAAGTGGTCTTCATAATTGGAATTGCAGTTTTTGAGGTTGGTAGCTTGATTTGCGCGCTTGCCCCAAACTCTACTGCGCTTATCGTCGGAAGAGCCATCGCAGGTATGGGAGGGTCAAGCATCGCATCAGGAGCATACACCATTCTCGCCTTCAGTGCTCCTCCGAAGCAAGTTGCGGCATATACAGGTGTTAGTCATCATTACCAGCCCATATACGCCGCCAATGAGCTAATATCGTAACAGGAGTTCCAGTAGTGTCTTTTCGCAAATCCTTCGTAAATCCTCCCCAGTTTCTGATCGTCTATACTCGCACATTATGATTTCCGAGGCTTCTTTTAACGTAACTCTAGGAATTCTTGGGGCCGTCTATGCTATTGCATCGGTGATTGGACCTATTATAGGCGGTGTTTTCACAGACAATGCAACGTGGAGATGGTGCTTCTATATTAATTTGCCAATTGGTGGATTATCAGTTGGCATCATATTCTTGATATTCCAGACCCCGAAACAAGCTAAGCCGCAAGATGCAACATTCAGGGAAAAACTTCTGCAAATGGATTTTCCAGGCACTTTTATCCTGATGGGCGCGCTAGTCTGTTTGATTCTTACCCTCCAATGGGGCGGCGTAACAAAGTCTTGGGGATCTGCCGATGTCATTGGCACTCTGGTGGGCTTTGTCACGATCCTTGCATTATTCATCGCTGTCGAGATCTACCAGGACGAGCGTGCCTTGCTGCTTCCACGGCTGATGAAAAAAAAGTCGAATATCCTCTTCAGTCTTTTTCAGGTCTTTGGCTCGTCCTCGTTCATGATTTTCATGTATTGTAAGTAGAAAAATTGGGCAGGTTGCCTGACCTAAATGACCTGGTCCTGGTTTGGCTAAATCGCCATCTGCCTTTTTTCGTTCCGAAATCGCGAATCAGAAAGCAGGCTAATTTTTTAATCCTCAGATTTACCCGTATACTTTCAGGTTGTCTCGGGAGTCAGCGCAGCGAAGTCAGGAGTTCGCAATCTTCCATTTATCATCTCCATCTGCATGATGACGATAATTAGCGGCGGTATTATAACAGTCACTGGACACTTCATTCCTATTATTTTGTTCGGCACAATATTGGGAACTGTAGGTTCCGGCCTGATTTACACATTCGGTGTTAATACACCTTCATCCGAATGGATCGGGTACCAGATCGCAGCTGGTATTGGTTTCGGGTTGATCATCCAAGTTCCAATCATCTGTTCTCAGGCACTGTCGACTGCAGAAGATTTGTCTTCGGTAACGGCCATTATGATGTTTTTCCAGACAGTCGGCTTTGCGGTCTTCGTTTCAGTGGGACAGTCACTGTTCACCAACAAGCTTATTTTGTCAGCGGAGAAGTATGTGCCAGGTGTGGATGTTGCCAAGGTGGTGGCAACTGGTGCTACTGATTTGAGGAAGGCTTTTCCAGCCGAGCAGCTTGAAGGCCTTATACATGCGTATATGGATGGTCTGACCGATGCATATACTATGGCAATTGCTATTTCAGGTGTTTCATTTCTGGTAGCGACGGCTATTTTGATACTCGATTATCGACGATTGAATCAGGAAGAGACGAAAAAAGCTGTCGGTGCCGCTGCTTAAAGCACGTGATACTATGGCCTATAACTGCAGTTTAAGCATATCAGGCGCGTGACACATAAGCTGTAGACTGTTACTTACATTGTACACGCGGGTACCAGCCCCAAAGAAAAGCTACTTGTTTTAGAGAAGTTTCTGAGAAATACCTCCAGGTCTAAGTATTTTTTTTAATTAAGAATGGATAGAGTGTTCAACACCTGTCGTAGTACAAGAAATGGAAATTCCAGAAATTTAGCTTAAGCTCGACGTTATAGTATACGATGGCTGTAGGCTTTGTCATCGCAAAAAGGACGCAGAAGCGCACTCCATCAGAGAAAATTACATCATTTCCACAAGGTCAAGCTTAAGCATGGATGACGCTGGGGGCTCTGAAAGAATAAAGTATTTGAAAACAGATGGAAGAGCTACTGCGATGGTTTCAAGTTTGGCGGAGGCGCGGATTCCAACTACTGATCAGCTGGGATCGGATCGGCGCGAGATTCTGGGGTTGTTGTGCACATGATTTCCATTCAAAGAAAGGACACGATGGCTCGTCATCAAATTCGTCAACGTTACGACGGCCGAGAACAGAAAGGGACTGCAGCGTCGACGAGTTGGCGCAGCAGCTAAGTCGCAATTGATGACGCAGGTGGAACTATAGCGCAGGCGGATCGGCGTAGTCCAAGAGAGACGCGATCCTCAGCCATGACATCACAAGCAGATGTAGATCCGCCGATATAACCCTGTATTTTCAACCTCGACTCACCATTTCCTTAACGCTGATTCTGATGCTTGAATTCTGATTGAATTCCATGATATGAATTGCATGCCACTGTGAACAGCGCACTTCACTCGAGCCAACCAATCGTGCTACGTCATGGCTGCAGTAGTGGATCCCCCTTTGAACTCGGTCAGCAAGATCCTGTGTCCGGACCCGTCTGCTCACGAGCACGATCAACAGCACCAGCAAAAGCGATTGCAGGACCAATCTGCCGCGGCAGCTCTTTATGTAACGCACCCGGAGCGCAAAATCAATGTCCAGCCTATAAACCCGCTAGGCCCAGACGGCAAGTTGTCAGCCGCAGGTATCCGTCCTCCTCGCCTGTCTCTCCGTGAAGATATCCGTATCTAAATGTCAAATGCTAATGCTGCGAATCAGGAGCTGCTGCGTCGCTGAAGTACGCGCGCGCAGAAGATCTTCCTTCGTTTCCGATCGTGGGTATTGACACGAAGAATTCCGGCCTGACGGCCGCGTCCTTAGCGCATTCGAATCCGAAAGATATCCGCTACCCCGCGGTGGAGATGTCGTCGGATGCGAGCAAAGCTGCGCTTCTGGCGAACAACTATAAGATGGAAACCCAGTGGAAACCGGAAGCCAGTGCTGCGGGATCGAAGGCGGCTCTACTCGCCCATCATGGCCAGGGAAGAGATTGGTGGCAGCCTACTGCCTCAAAGGACGGACTACAGGCTGCAACATTGGCGGCGAAGAACAAAACTTTGACTCCGCAGCTGGACTACGGGTATACAGACGATGGAAAGAGCAAGGCGCTGCTTGCAGCCCGTCTCTCTGTCAAAGGAAGGAAGCGCGCTGAGTCTACGCCCGCTCCCGCGGCACGAATGGACGGAACGCAACAATCGAACTCACTCAAGGCTGCCACTTTGGCACACGCTGACGGACTTAGCTCAAAAGCGATCGAACAATCACGCATTACCCATGCGAGAAATTTGTCGCGTGACATGTACACCGAACACCCCAACGTGGAGATCGAGAAGAAAGAGAAGGCACATCAAGATGCGCTGAGGAGTGCATCCATTTCTATGGCGAAGCAAATATATGCTATTGAGAAGGTCGATGATTCGGGGCACGTCAGATTAAACGCTGGACAGGTGGCTGCTCGTAAAGCAGACAGAGCTTCTGTTGAGACGACAAAAGACTTAAGGCAACAGGCGCTAGAGTATCTCACACTTCAAGATGCGGCGCAGAGATTGGCAGCGGAGCGACTTGCAAAGATCGAAGATCGCCACGAGAGCGCGGCATTCAGAGACTACTATGGCTATCCTAGCAAGAGGAAATCACTACTCTCGTTCAAAGGCCGTAACCGAAGGCGCACATTTAGCGACGGGGCAATATCATTCAAGCAGGACGAGCCAGAGATACAGAGCGAGCCCACGAGCCCCCAACCACATCGTCGCGGTAATCTAGACATTGATTCTGACGACGAAGAGCAAGCGGCCAGGGTACGATCGCAGATGAATGCGTTCAACGCGAAACTAGCAGCAGCAGATAAGAAGAGACTCAGAGATCGCGAAGCTCTCATCGCAGCGGCCGAGCGTAAAGTGCAAGAGCAGATGAGCAAGATGGATGAAAAAGTGTTCAATGAAACTGGTAAGATGTCGCCGGCCATGATGGCAGAGTGGGACAATCGTGCTCGGCAGAAGGCTGTTGCTGCAAGTCGTTTACGCATGGAAAATCACGGCAAGGTGGACGTAGGCGGTGGCAAATTTTTGGACCAGAGCGAGATTGATGCGATTGCTCTCGCGAATATCAAGCCTACACTTGACGAGATCAATGAAACTGCCCAGAAGCAACGAGCAAGGGATGAAGAGATTAGGTTGGAGAAAGAGGAGCAGAGAAGGCAGATGCTGAAGGAGAAGGAGCGGAATGCTGAAACTAAGGCTTTGCAGAAAAAAATTAAGGGTGAGTTCAACTTGAATTGTATCCGAAGCGCCTGGGCTATCGAGGGGCTAACATCTTAACGTAGCTGAAGAGCGAGATGCGGAGCGTGAGAAGAGGCGTAATGAAAAGATTGCTGCTGCCCACGAGAAGACAGCGGCCAAAGAGGAACGCCAGCGCGAGAAGGAAGCTGCCAAGGAAGAGAAACAACGAAGCAAAGAAACGGCAGCGATACAGAAATCGGCAGCAATGGAAACTTCGCAGTTGCAGAGACATAAAGAGAGTGACGACTTTCAGACACCGAAGAAGAGTCCGTGGAAGAAATTAATTTCTCATCGCCACGAGCGTGAGCCTGGACGGATCTCCAAAATCATGGCTACAGACCACCCAGAAGGGGGAAAAGATGAAGTATCTGCGAAGCCCAGCGCTGTGCAGCCTGAACCTAACCCGGCGCCGGTAGCCGAAGGTACATTGACTGGAGCGACTATGGCAGGCGATACGCCAGCTACGGTTGCTGCTCCAGCGGCACTCCCTGAGACCGAGGCTGTAATTGACCATCCAGTCACAACGTCAACAGAAGAGCACCATGCAGCCATCGGCCCAACGAGCTCGCGCAGCACCGCTCCTAGAGAGTCTGAGGAGGTGCATTCAGCTTCTAGTCCCACGAAGAAACGGTTCACCCGCATTCTCGGCAAGTTCAAACGAAACAAAAAAGACAAAGACGATGATGACGATGCCGCGACGGAGACTTCGTCCTTCAGCGGCGGTGTTAAGCTCCACAAGAAGCGCAGTAATAAGGAGGCTCCTCACCCGGCAAGGGAAGCTGACAAAGCTACACCGGCTTTAGGGTCTGGCGCCATAGTAAGAAAACCGTCCATCTCTTCCATGTCTTCATCTAGCTCGGATGAGGAAGCATTGCGTGACTCTCACGACGAGGAACGAGGAAGAAGCGCAACTCCAAAGGACGTAACGAAGTCAGCGGGTGAAGCTGGAGACAGCGAGGACACGGACGGCGACTGGGAGGAGGCGCGAGACCGATTCGACGGCGATTTGGCACCGCCTGCAAGAATACTGAGTAAAAAGCACGGAAACTCGGAGAGCCCGGTCAGAGACAGCAAGTTCCACGAGGACATCTAACATTGGTCAAGGTAAGGTATCGGTCGGAAGAATGTAAGAATCTATGTAACTATGTTTACGTTGAACGGTGGAGGGCTCAAGGGGGAGGGAAAGCGGTCAAGTATGTAATGAGTACATGTGGTACGCGGCGGACAGCGTATTCTGATATGGCATATATCTAATATAATGGTACTGAACTCTGCCTTCAACAATGGCGATGACCCCAGAGAGGCACAGAAGCGATTTGCAAGCGCTGCTCACTACCGTATTTGTGTGCGCCACACGCAGCAGGGTATACATTAGACTTTTTGCTCTGCCAAAGGGCTCTGTTCTGACACTCCCCTTCATCTCCCAGCCGAGCGAGACAGGACGTGTCTAGAACCGAAGATATTTGCATTGCGCCCAGAGGCCCATGAAGGCCATCCGGACAAAAAAAGGTTAAACAACTGGATTGGGAACACACCAGGCGGGCTTTGGACCCCGCAGGCCAACGTCCGGGACGATCGTTCGACTTGCCGAAGGTCCACCCGGCGAGCTCTTAACCGCAGCATTCCTCCCCGTTGTCTCCCCGTCGTTGTGCGGGCCTTTCGAATCGGACGCCAGCATACCCAAGCATTTTGGTGGCACTTCTCCTTTTTCCCAGCCTTATGGATGGAGCAGATGGGTCGTTATCGCAGGCATCCCCAACCGCCAAAAGCGACGCCCAAGAACTGACGGCCTCGCCCCACACCACCGTCGGCGACGGAGGAGTGTCCGCAAAGGGCGACGACGCCGCCGAGGCCCAGCCCAAGGCGAAGCGCAGACGCGTTGCTGTCGCTTGCAAGAGCTGCCGCTACAGAAAGTCCAGGGTACGTTGAGACTTGCATTCGTCGCCGTCTAGGTGTTGCACCTGTCAAAGATCTTGCATGTGTGGTCTGGCTTCCCGACGCTCTGGATCGCCCCCAGTGGGCTTAGTGTCCCCCCTCCCCAGATGTCATGATATCTCGACTAACTAAACTTACCCTCCGGCTATCTCGTCCTTGCATGAGCGTCTGCTTTGCCTGAGCACACATCACCTGACGCAAGACATTCACGCATCTATCTTTCTGATTTTCGTTCCCTGCTGACTCGACCTGCGCGTCAAAGTGCGATGGAATCCGGCCAAAATGCTCGACCTGCCAGGACCTGGGCTTCGAGTGTGAATACAGCTCCATTGAAACCAACAAGCCGTTTCCACGCTCGTTCACAGACACGCTGGCGACCCGTCTCGGAGCCGTAGAGGAAGCCCTCTTTGCTCTCACGTCGAGAGTCGATCGACACGATGCCCAAATTGCAGCCGCAAGACGGGATGCAATACTTGGAAATGGAAGAGTGACTGCCGGCTCTGCTGGCACGTCGACACCCCACGATGTGTCGGCGAACGACAGCGCAATCCTCCACGATGCCACGGATGGCATGGGCGCCGTGAGTTTCTCGGAGGAGGAGAACACCGGTTTTTTCGGACCCAGTTCAAACATTGCCTTCACAAGGCAAATTGTGAGGGCCGTGAAGGCAACCCTGAGAAACCAGCCATTGCAGCCTAGGAGGTACGGTGTCGATGACCAACAGCAGCAGAGCCACATGCTGCACGTATCCAGACCGCCGTCGCCCCTTCATCAGCGCGTTGACACGGACGATTGGCGCACAGAAAACCCGATATCGATGGCACTGCCACCAGAAGACGAGTGTATGAGATTGGTACACCAGTACTTTGGCAGGACAGGCGTTTTGTTTCCTTACATACACGAGGAAAGCTTCGTTGCTACGTACAACTCTTTCAAGGCAACTCAATTCCGCAAGGTGCGAAGATCGTGGCTTGGCTTGCTGAACATGATACTTGCCATGGCAACCCGGACTGCTGTCAACAGCAAGCTGTCAGCACAAGAAAGGGAAGAGCAGAGCGACACTTTTTTCGTGCGCGGCTGGCGTCTCTGCGAAAAGCAAGTTAAATATTCTCCCAGTCTGGAGATTGTTCAATTCCTTCTGCTGCTCAGCCAGTACCTTCAAGGCACGTCTCAGGGCGCCGAGACGTGGAACGCACATGGTTTGACGGTCAAATCAGCCTATCAGCTGGGCCTACATTCAACCGATGCACTGAAGCAGTATCCCCCACTAGAGAGAGAGATCAGAAAGCGTACCTGGTACATGTGCATTCTCCTGGACCGCACGCTAAGCATGACTTTTGGGAGGCCATTCGTGATTCCTGCAAGCTATATTAGAGTCCCGCTTCCTGAACCGTATGAAATGGATGCGAGTTTACCCCTTGGGGTCATGTCCTCAATTTCATCGTCGCCGCAGAGCCTCAACTTCTTCAGGGCCACAATGTAAGCGCACGACCATAAGGCTTGATGACAAAGAGCAAACTAACACGCCCATGTAGACGGCTTTTCAACAGTATTTGGAATATCATAGATTCGCTATACGGTGGAAATTTGGGCTGCGGAGAGATATCAAGCGTTTTTGATATCACGTCACGTCTTCTACACATCGAACAGGAACTATTGGAGTGGCAGCGGACGTTACCGCCAGATATGACGCTGGTCACTCATCCGGAACTTAAAAGGGTTCAGACTGAAACCTCGCTACCACTGAGATTTCGAGTGATTCTAACACTGAGATTCAACAACATTCGCATATTAGCGCATAGGCCGATTCTCGTCAAGTTCTTAGACGTCATTGGCGGATCTGAAGGTGATACGCAAGAACTTAGCATGCTGACCCAAGTCGGCATGGATAGCGTGCAGACTTGTGTGCACAGCGCAAGCACCATTCTTGAGATCGTTGGCTATTTGGTCAACGCTGGCGAGATGCGTAGAACGCTGCTCGGCGCATGGTGGTACACACTATACTACAGTAAGTGCAACTTTCAAGATTCGATCCTAGGCTAAGGCTAATATCATGTCCAGCTTTTAATGCTGCACTCGTCATCTTCTCCGCCCTCTTAATAAAGCACATTTCCGCTCGCTCTAGTGCTCGTCCAATCCCCTACCCACCTTCGGAACTGTCCAAGTCTTTCCTCCGCCAGGCAGTGGACACTCTCATGGCTCTCGACAACGACAACCGTATGGTTGAAAAATGTGCGCGCTACATCTCAAAACTATACAACATCCTTGAGCAGCTCGAGACGGCACCAATCCTGCCGAGTAATTTGAATGGCGCGGCGCACTTGGGTCCCATTAGCAGTATACCCAACTACGCCAATACTATACTTAATCCGGTCAGTTCCAATGGGAATGGAGATGCACAGGGTGTTAGTCCCCAGGATTGGGGATACATGGTCCCGAATGACCCCGCGAATTTCGGCCTGGACATGAATGAGTTCTTGGTGAGTGGAGACTTGGATCTGCTGGGGCAGATGGGAGGGCAGAATTTCCTTTAGAGCGTCATAGAGCGGAAAAGGAAGGGAAAAGTGTGTGCCTCATTTTTTGAACGATGGATAGGATTATTCCTGTTTATAGATAACGACGCATTTATAGCGCGTCCTGTTTGGGCTTAAAAGCATTTTGAAATCGGCGAACTTTGATCTAAAGTTATGACGTCTCCTTCTCAAGTACTCTCATCATTGCTTTCTGTTGATGCCAATTTCCGCATTTCAGTTCCTCGAGCCAATCGAAGTGATCGAATAGTGACTATACTCACTATTTAGAGTATAAAAGAAGACCTGTGTTCTTTCATACGGATCAATCATGAGGTATGCTCACACAAGAACGTTTGCACCATGATCATACACCAGTAGGTCCCTCACCTCCAGGCACAAGCTACAATTCGAAAAAGAGCGGTCAATATGTCGTCATTCGCACAAGCATTCAACACGTACCATGCATATGTTATTCCCGTTCAGCAGAATTTTCGGCAGCTTCGTGTGTTGTCCGTCATAGTTGCTTTCGCGACGGGAGGCTCGTGTCAGCCCACCTCCGAAAAACTCGCACGCATTATGCACTACGCTTTTGAACTGAAGGGCGAGGAAAAAGAAAAACTCACAATTCAGTCACGTCCTCCAAGACCATGTCTGCGTGCGCGTGTCAGATGATGCGCGTTTACGATTGAGTTTCAGAGTCCATCACGTACTGACGTAGTCGTCGAAGCCAAGCAGCGTGCCCGCGAATTCTTTGTCGTTCTTCATGATGACCCATATCTTGGAGCCGACGCACTTGTCGATAAGTTCTTCAAACCGTCAGCAGGGAGTCCGATGGCGAGCGCCTTCAGCCGTCTTACCCAGCGGCAAAAGCTGCGGAGCAGCCATCTTGAGTCTCGGAATATGTTCTTCGATATGTGTTTCTTCACCCTTCGATTCGTGATGTTTGCGAACCAAACCAGTCTCACGTGATGTGGCGTGTGTGGCTTGCCTGCTCTATTTGCATCCCGTGTTCGCTCGCTCGATGGAGACAAAAAAACCACGGAACCTCGCGAGGTACATTCTTGTTGACTTGGGATGTATCACGGAGCTCTTTGCTTCTCATAAACCTCGGGCCGAAAACGGAATTGCAGCGCCAGAAATGGAGTGCAATGGGCAGACAGCGATGCTTAAGCACAGCGCTCGGCAGTCAAGCAGTTGGCTGGCGGATCCGAAGACCGCGGTATCCCTTCGTATTACACGACTGCGGTGACTTCTGCAATACATATGGAACAATATCTGGAGTCACAAGCTTTCGGTGCGAGCAGAATGCAAGACAGAAGGGGAGAGTCAAACTCGCGACCACGCCCAGTCCATGCCTCATTCGTAGCACGCGGAGCAAACAAACAAATCAAGAGGATGGTCAAAACTTCAGATTGCAGAAGCTACGAAAGATGCCTACAATTAGGAGACACAGCTTAGAAGAGCACTCAGGCCTAACAGAGCTGCAGAAGCAAACGGCGTCTCACGATAGCACCGCTTCGGCACTTGAAATTGAATCGGATGATTTACGCACAACGGTTGAAGTCGACGAGCTCCGATCCGACAAATGGCGCGAGGAGGTCCCGGACGTCAGAGAAGAGGCGCGTTTTTCAATGGAGTCTGAAGACCAAGCATTGATTATGCTAATTGATTTGTTCGCTGCATGTCGCGACCTTGCTCTCGCTTTAGATCAAATCAGTGATGAACTACCCTCTCTTGATGACCTCCGGAAACGATTAGACGCACAAGGACTGGCGGTGTTACTTGCTGACAAGGATCTAGAAAGGCCATTTCATGATATCCGGCTCTCTGTCATACGGTTTTTCGAGGATGTTATTCGCAGCCTGGGCCTTGGAGGCATACCAGACAATGTGCTACTGGAAGATTATATTGCTCAGCACCCGTTTGTTAAGTGGATAGCAGACAACGGATATTTGGTGAAATCAGAGACGATTCACGCGATATTTGAGTACATCTACAGATGGCTGGAGCATGTTTTATCAGATGAGAACTATGCCTACTTCACGCAAACGTTGGGAGAAATTCGAAGTACGACAAAGATCAACAGCAGCCCTCATATTCCGGGAACGTCTTTTTTTGAGGAACTTGAAACTGCTCCAGGCTTGGCGTCCAATCAGCTTGTTCACAATGAGCAAGTCATGCGTATCATCAATACAATACTCCAGTTTTTTTCAGAGGGATTTCGATGGTTGGCCACGAAGAGTGGATGGCAGCATGGCCTTGAACTTGAGAAGTGGCTGGGGCTGGCAGGAATCAGAACGCCAAGAACACCCGCCGCGTCGAGCCACGCCAATGATTCGCCAGCATGTGCTACTGCTGCCTTTGGTTCAGCTGGCGCTAGCGACGGGGTGAATTCTTACGATGGCGCACTTGAGTCACTTTTTACACACCTTTCTAAGGAGCTCGAGACACTGTTTGCTTCTGCCGCGGAATTGTTGGCAAGCCTTGGCTGTCCAGTGGAGACTTGGTCGACGAACCTACCAAGAGTTGCGGATCAATTACGAACACTTGCAACGTTAGAAAATTCAGCAGAGGTTAAGGCTTCAAGAGCTCGTTCTAAAGGGTTGCGAATTCGAAACACCCCGCGAGGAGATCTAGCAGGAGAGGGCAATAAACTTGTTGAGGTATCGAAGCTGGCTGATCAAAGTAGCAAGGACAACAACATCGTGAATATGTTTTGGGCTAGAGTTCGAGTACCAGTGCAGATGCCAGTTAATGAAAGAAACGACTTGTCTAAAACCGAAGGGACGGATTCGATCACACCTAGCGGAGAACCGACGGAGCAGAGTTTTGGATTGACATCGCCGTCAGATGGATTGTTAGAAGACGCATGCGGCTTTGCAGACTTACCGATTTTAGCCAATTCCACGAATTTTGCAACAACAGGTAATGCGTTCACGCCAACTTTGCCGAAGCAAGCTGCTGTTGCAACCGCTGCAGTACAAGAGACTCTATCCGACTCTGACGAGGATGAAGTTGTGTACAAACCTTTGACGTACCAAATTCCCGAAGACAAGATGGCTGAGGCGCTGAAATCTCCGCTTTCGTCGAACGTAGCCTACTGGTCGTACGACAAGTATCGTTCGCCCGAGGGCTCTTCGGTCATGCTTCACTACTGCAAGAAGCTGGAAACCTCGGAGACAGTTGCGAGACTGTTTATTGGAAAACCAGTCATTGGATGCGATATTGAATGGAAATCATCTGCAAAGGACTCCCACGGCTTAAAGTCGAACGTCTCTCTTATACAGATAGCCTGCGAAGATCGGATCGCGCTGTTTCACATCGCATTGCATAAGGGTGACAGAGCAGAGGATGTTCTTGCCCCAACATTGAAAGAAATTCTCGAATCAACGGACGTGCTCAAATGTGGTGTATCTATATTGGGGGATTTTAAGCGTCTGCAGAAGCACTTGGGTATTGAAGTCAGCGGGACCTTTGAGTTGAGCCACTTGTACAAACTAGTCCACTTTGGCAACACCAACCCTAAATTGGTCAACAAGAGGTTTGTTAGCTTGGCTATACAAACGCAGACACTGCTCGGTCTCCCCTTGTACAAAGGCGATGAGAGAGTTAGTGACTGGAGTCAAGCTCTCAACATGAAGCAGTGCAAATATGCTGCTGACGATGCCTACGCAAGCTACCGAGTTTATGAGGCCCTGAGAGAAAAGTGGTTCAAGATGGATCCAAGACCGCCATTCCCAGCTTGGGCAGAGTTGGGCATGCCCATACAGCTTGCTCCGCAGGTATCCAGAGAAGCTAGCGAAATTGAAGATCACTCAATGGCCGCTGCTGATCCACTAGACGAAGATGTCGGTTCAGTGAAAAGTGAATTGGAAGATTTCGATATTGGTGATTCAGCAAGCGTCGACACTTATGGAGAAAACGTGTTTGATTCTCTCACAGAAGAACAACTGAGGAAGCTAGACAATTCGAGCACCCTGGACCACGCAAACGGCTCTCCCAAAAGACGCTTTTCTCCTTCACGAGCTTTCGACGCTTTAAGTCAAAATACCGTGCAGTATCCAGCCTTGCCCATAGACCACGAGGATCCGGAGAGAGCCATGGTCTGCCAAGCGGATGTTAAAAAGCAACCTCAGCCTTCTGTCCTCTGCAAAGACACTGCCCAACAGTCTAATGTCCAACATGATGTGCTACTGGATGTCAGCACTGAAGCAGAGGGAGACGTTCGATCCATCAAGGAAAGTAAAGACCTTGCGATTCAAGCGACCGTTTGGGCCCAGGAGACACAACTAGTCAGATCAACGGAGACATCTCAAAAGCCTAAAAATACTCTTACCGTGGCAGCGCTGCGGGCATACTTTCTCTGGGAGAAGGAGAAACTAGACTGTAAAAAAATTGGCACTCTGCTTCGCGATCCGCCGCTAAAGACAGCTACGGTCGCTGCATATGTCGCTGAGTGTCTCCAATTCGGTGATCTCGAATGGACCGACCCATCTAGGTTCAAGGCGTTGGTTAAAGAGCTTCCGCATCAAGCACGGGGCAGATATTGGCGGATTAGACAGATCGCTGCTGAGATTCCAGATTTGTAAGCCAAGAAATAGGACTCGCATAGAGGCATGTGTGTTGGAATGTTCTTCTTTTCAAATCTTGTTTTATTGCTGCATGATGAGTACATTAAGAGTTAGATACCCTCGAAGCATTTGCAGCCAGTTGGACTTGCTCATGTATGCTGGTATTTATCACAGTTGCCTGAATCTAAACTCTCATAGTTCTAAGTTCTTTTGTTCCTTGTCCAGGACGGACGAGATGATCTTTTGGAAGTCCATCACAGCTTGCTCCAACTCGCTGACCTTGAGGTGCTCGTGGTCTGAGTGGGCAACGAGAATGCTTCCGGGGCCGTAGAGATATCTTTTATGATCGCCATCAAGATTTGGAACATCGGTTCCGTAATTGACGGTGATGGTGTCAAAGCCGTCCACGTCGTGATCGAGGTCCACGACGCTATAGCCTCTGCCTGGCCAGTCCACCGTCAAATTGCCCCCCGCCGTTTGCGCCCGGGCAGCAATGGGACGTAACCTATCCTTGATCATCTGCGTAATGTCGTCGACACTCCCACTGGCGATGCGCAAGGCTATGTTCGCTTCTGCGGTCTCGGCGACGACGTTGGCCGCGACGCCGCCGGAGATGCGGCCAATGTTCAGGGTACTGTTGCCATACTTCTCGCTGCTCGGCAATTCCTGCTCCAGCGAGAGCATCTCGTCCAGCGCCTCGAGGAGGATCTTGTTGGCGCTGAGTCCCAGGGAGGGGTACCCGGAATGCGAGGCCTTGCCGCGCACCTTAATCGTCCAGCCTAGGATGCCTTTGTGTCCCGCTGCCAGCTTCCCCTCCGTCGGCTCGCCAAAGACGACGGCGGTGTAGTTCGTGGGTTTCACGCCCGAGAAGAATCGCATGCCGTCCCCTGTCGTCTCCTCGCCGACCACGAAGAGAAGCGAGACGTCCCCCTCGCGAATCTGCTTCCGAGCGAGCAGATCTAGCACGGCAATCGTTTGCGCGGCCACGCACGCCTTTGCGTCGACGCTACCTCGCCCCCACACCTCCGTTCCATTGTTCCTCAGCTCGTACGGCCAGAACGGAGGCACCGTGTCGAGATGGCTGGTTACGAGAATCTTGGACTCGCGCGCCTTTCCAGGGTACGCAAAGAGGTCGTAGCGGCCGTTGGCGACTTCCAGCAATTCGACTTGGAGGCCTGCATCGGAAAGGTAGGACGAGAACCAGTGGGCTATGTGACTTTCATTGCCGGTTATGGAACTGTGCGTAATGAGCTGCCTGTGGAGGGATAGTAACTCGTCTGTGGAGAATCTGGCTGGTGGTGGAGGGATGGCCAGCTGCAATCCGTCGTTGAAGTCGGGAATCGGCGGGCTTCGTTCGGCCAATACGAACGCACGCAGGAACAGGACGAAACCTGTGACGTACGGGACCAGCATCGTGAGCAAAAAGCCTCCACGACCGATCGCAAATGCTTCTCTCAGCGCAAAGCTGTCAGCACATGGTCTGGAAAAAGCTTCTGGACTTTCCACGCATTGCGCTTCCCGAGCAAGTAAGGCGCATGATGACGATCAGCCGATCGCGGAACCACGCCTCCTAGACATCTTTTAGCGCTATAGGGTAAGCAAAACCATATTATGGGGTAATGGAAGAACCAAGATAGCACGATCTAACGTTTTGGCACTACGACCCTGGATGGACGGGAACTCTCAGGTGGGTAACAGTTACCCCAAAGCGGTTATGGTAACATGTCGTAGGGCGCTTAGCGACGGAAGGTATACGTTGAGCAGATAAGACACTTTTTTTTTCTTTCCGGGGCATGACGACCATGTTGTTTGGAGAAGTGATATATATACGGTCTCCTCAAGGAACCCTGTTCGGGCTCTCCCATCGTTGAAACATTTCGAACGCAAAAGATCAAACGTTGCTTTCGAAACGCAGAACACAACTTTGACAGCGGAAACCTGTTTGTTGTTCTCCTTGTTCTGCCTGTCCGCGTAAACCTTCCATCGGTTACGTCGATACAACGCAAAATGGACACCTGGATCGAGACACCACTCATCGAGTCCGCTCCTCTCTCCAGAGCTGCAGGATGGTACGGTCTTTCCCTTGCCCTCCCCAGTCCCCCCCTCCACAAGAAATCCAAAACATTCTAAATCGCAGAAGCAGAATCTTTCTCAAACTAGACAACTTGCAACCCTCGGGCAGTTTTAAATCGCGCGGAATCGGCAACTACCTCGCCACACACATCAAGAAGAACGGTAGAAGGGAGTCCACGCACTTCTACTGCTCGTCCGGCGGCAACGCCGGGCTTGCATGCGTTGTTGCTGCGAAGCAACTAGGCTTTCCGGCCACCATCGTCGTGCCGACCACTACCAAGCCATTGATGCTGGAGAAGCTCCGAGCCGTTGGCGCGAAAGAGGTCATTCAAACCGGTGCAAACTGGAAGGAAGCGGACACCTACCTGCGCGAGAATCTCTTGCACAAAGACAAGGGTGGAGTGTATGTGCCTCCATTTGACCATCCGGATATTTGGGATGGTCATTCAAGCCTGGTGTATGAGCTGAAACAACAGCTTGCCGAGTTGCACAACACGTCTTCGCTGCTCAATGGATCCAGCAATAAGGCACCTGATGCCATTGTGTGCAGTGTCGGCGGTGGAGGACTTTTCAACGGCATCATGCAAGGCCTCGACGCAATCGGCTGGAACTCAACTCACGTCATAGCGCTTGAGACGGCGGGTGCCGACTCTCTCAATGCCGCCCTCAAGGCCAAAGAGCACATCACATTGCCCGGGATCACGAGCATTGCCAACTCTCTTGGGTGCGTTCGCGTTTCCAAGCGAACCTATGAGCTTGCGCAACGGGAGAACGTACATAGCTTCGTGCTCAGCGATGCAGAGGCTGTTATGGGATGCTGCAGGCTAGCAGATGACGAGCGTCTTCTTGTCGAGCCTGCCTGCGGTGTTAATGCTGCACTTTGCTACAATGGCAAGTTGGCAGAGGCGCTTGGCCGGCCGATTACTCCAGATATGAAGATTGTTGTCGTTATCTGCGGTGGTAGCAACGTGACTCTCGAGCAGCTAGCTCTGTGGCGTGCTGAGTATGCTCAGTAGACCTCATTTACGGTTACATAGACGGGTGAAGCGATTTCCTATTTCTTTCAGTCATCAAGCAGATATGGACTATCAAAAAAACTAGATATCCTTAATACATACATTTATCGTTTGGAGTCACAGCAACTTACCCGTAGCCTTTGACCACACTCATCTCGTCTACAGTAGAAGGCTTCGTCTTGAACGTCCAGCCTATTGGCTTGTTGAAATCGATTTCAATAGACGGTATCCCATCATCACGATCATCAGGTCGCCACAGGATAGATCCGACGATCCCCAACTCACTCACGGCCGGTCCCATGTACAGCCCATTCTGGGACAAGAGCAGTGCGTTGTGGGGAGTCACCTCAATCTTCTCCATCAGTGTGAAAGTAGGCCACAGCTCTTCTCGCACCGTTTGTAGAAAGGCCGGGATGTCGCGACCGTAGACATTGTTACCTCCACCTTCCCGCGATGGCTTGAGGATGTAACGTCGAGCCTGTTCTTCGTTCAAGGCGAGATTGCGCGCATGAATTCCTCGCTCGGATTTGTCGAGCACGAACATGGGCACGAATGTTTCATCAACTCGAGGGATTTGCCTCGCGCCCGGAAAGCAGGCTTGCAAAGCTCCAGGCTTCGCGAGTTCCTGTTGAACATGTTTGAAGGTGGTGAGGTGGCTCAGGATCGAAGGGCATTTGATTGCCTGGGAGATCTCTATCAACAATCGCGCCTCAGCACCATCGCGCAGGTATTCGGCAGGTTTGTGACCCGCGCGGTAGTAGACGACGGACACTTCAAGTGGTGCCAGCTCGCACGATGGTAGCTTGTAAAGCAATTCTTTGTTGGGTCCAAGGGACAAATACTGTAGGATCGCACGGAACTCAAGACGATATACTGGTACCCCAACGTCCCACAGTGCATACTCGATAGGGCGTTCGTCACTGACGTTAAAGTTGCCGTGCTGGACAATCATCAAAATCCCTGTGGATGCCGAGTTTGAAGCTAAGATGGCATGAATCAGCCACAGGGTTGCATAGTCATGAATATGAAACGGATAAGGTTCATCTCCGCGATCGGTACCTGGAACAACGACCTTGTCAGATGCTATTTGCAAAGTAAACAACTTACAGGAGCGACACTTCAAGTACTGTTGATGAGCACCGAGCAAGGCCCGGACGATTCCTGTCGTCGCTGAGTTTGAAGGCAGCTTGGCTGGTGGCGCAGATTGAGGTCCGTACGTGTCGCCGTACATTCCAATCTTATGAAGGTACGAGTACATCTTGGAGATGCGAGTTGCGTGCGTCGCCCCCGAGCACGCGAACGTGTTGAACTCGACCTGGTGAATGCCTTCGCTGTTCGCCATGTAGTCGCTTCGGAAGATGCCCAGAGACCATTTCTGCGCTATGCCTAGGGTTTTCGCTTCCTGGTGTATGCTCCACAATGTCTCTGCAAAGCCGTCCTTTCCCATCAAGGGCCTCAGCATTCTTTCGAGCCCTTTCTCGTTGCTGGCGAGCCGGGCGTAAAGCTCGTTGAAGCCGTCTTGCAAAGCCACGGCCCGGTCGAAGCACCGTCGCGACCAAGGCGACGGAACAAGACTGACAGGCACGGCGTGCGCCTTCGCCCCCGCTGATGACGCTTCGTCTTCATCGGCGGGCACAACCTTCAGAAGGGAGCCATGGATGATCTGCCAGTCTTGCACACGACGCACAATCTCTTCCACTCTGGCACCGTTCTCCAGACCGAGAATCTTGTCGCCGAGCCTATCCTTGGACACGAGGTTGGCATTCATCTCCACGGCCTCCGCCATTACGAGAGTGGATCCACTCGAAAATTAATTCTCGACTGCCGCATCGTTGTGCTCTCTGCACGATGCTGGTGCCTTCGCACGTGCATGCGCAGCGGCTGCATCGAGACGACTCGGACGAAGGTAACTTTGCAGGGGCACCCACTTTTTTTCCTGTATGCACGCTAACGCCTGTAGGTGCATTTTATACAAGGCTGGTGGCTGACGGAGCCTTGCACCTGGGGGTTCAATGGCTGTAGTACGGCTGAGGAAGCCTCTTGTATAGGTGGCAAAGTAGTCTACAGTACATGCTGGTGGCTTAGACGTCTGTAATCGCCAGTGATGGAATCATACGCTCATCACAATTTGATTCACGTGACCGCTAAGAAAATCAGAGTGGATGCAGTTGCGTCAAAAGAGTCAGAGCTCAGTGACTAGTTTGATCATGATCATTGATTTGCTACGTAGGGGGCGTAGCAAGGACACCTTGGTCAGTGAACCCCTGGAATAGGCCAGTGGTGGATTTTAAACGCCTTCTTCTTGTGTATTCGTTGCTAAGAATGACGAGGTGATATTTTATGCTGCAGCCATTCCCCAGCTGTGACCCGCTCCTCAAACAAAAGCAGAATATCCAAGGTTCCTAAACGAGATCCCGTCTTGTCTAGGGCCCTTGTTTACCCTTGTACAAAGTATGAACATGAAAGCCCTCGACAAACGAAGATGCATAAGGTGCTCGCCGCTGCCCCTGAAATGCTCCGATCAACCTTGGCAAACCCATATGCAATAGAAAATTACATGCCCAAAGTAAAGAGAAGTGCGACGGCGTCCGTCAAGACTCTCACGGCTTGAATTGGCGAACGTGATTGCGCTTCTGGTAGTCCCACACAGTGGTCCACACATCGACTGTTGTGTACACAGTCTCAACGCTGTTGTCCCAAACGGTGGTTACGGGAGTTGGGGCATCAGTAGTTGCGGGCGTTGGGACAGGAGTGGTTGCCGGGCTTTCAGCAGCGGCATTGACGGCGTTGGCAACAGGTGATGCACTGTACGAGCTTTCGCTGGCGGAGCTAGAGCCAGAGCTTGGCGAGCCTTCAATAGTCACGTCGAAGCAGGTACTCCACTGTGGAGCATCGCTTCCAGCGTATGTCCATACCCAAACGAACATGTGGCGGCCAGGAGCCATATCGGCTGGGCTTTTGTGGATCAGCATCTTATTCGCCCTGTTCAAGCAGACAGATAACTCACAGCTTCAGCGACTGCCAGTTGCCCTTGTCGACAAGGCCTTGGTCTGGAGTCTTAATGTTAGGATCTGCAGGATAACTGAAAGATTCCTCGGCAAAGCCGTTGGACTGCAGCAGGTTCTCAGGTGTGAACTCGGAAATATCTGTGATCTCCTGCTCTGGGGCGCCCTTCCAGTAGACAGAAACGGTTCCAGGGCCCAGTGGATTCGGGTTCGAAGTACCGCCGGTGTTAAAGCCACGGGTATGGCCATTACCACCGAAGAAGAGCTTGATCGTGTCACCCGGAGCGGCCGTCTTCATTGGCGCGTTCGGGTAATAAGTGGGCGTGCGCTGCTCGGGCGGGCAGGCGTGTGTGTCGGCAGGCTTTGACGGGCCCATGTTGAAGCTCTCAGCGGCGATGTTCCAGACGTAGTTTGTGGACTCATCGATCCAATTGCCGCCATACTGCTTCGCACGCGGGTAGGCCTTGCAGTAAACGTCCGCAAACCAGGGCATGCTGCCATTCCGTCAGCTAGTTTGTCCACAACACGTTTGAAGCTCTGCAACTCACCCAGGGTCGACGATGACGGGAGGGTTGAGTGTAGAGTTGCTTTGCATCCAGGGCAGGATCTCAGAGTTGTCATAGTCAGTACACTCCAGCCATGAGTGGGCCGACACGGCAGTAAGCAGCGCAGCAGACGCGCCAAGGAAGGACTTCATGTTGTTGCTGGTGCTGTGAAGGCAAAGGTAAAGGTGGGAAAGAAAGAATAGAGCTTTGTTAAAGAGATCTCCGGGTTTGAAGAGCGCAGCGAAACGCAGTGCTCTCAAAAGGACGGGGGTATTGATCTCGCGAGCGTTCTATTGTTGGCGAAGGCACAATGATCAAGCAGGAGATCCGTATCCGCTGAATGATAAAATGAATGACTGGTCGGCTACGGAGGAGAAGCAGGGCGGAACGAAGAAAGAGTGAACTGGATCTGAAAAGAGCGACAGAGCCGGCCTGTGAAGCGGAGGTGGAAGAAACACGGCGAGGAAACAAGACAAAGAGGGCGGCGATGAAGGAGACAGAGACGAGCAGTCCCTTTGTAGCGAGCCAAGTGCCATCGTGCCCAGGGATGCTAGACTGATATTGCGATGTGTGCCCTGAACTGCGTGGACGGTCGATGCGCTCACCCGTTGGGTTCTTGCTCGTCCAGGCTATGATTGCAGGAGTACTGGCAGACGGGTCTCAAGAAACAAAGACGGACGAATCAGCGACACGGGAAGCTGGAAATGAGGTGTTTGAGGCCCAGAAGCCGCGGCTCGATCTGCACAGGGGGCGAGGTGGACACAGAGAGAGAGAGAGGTTCTGTGCCTGGATCTGCCACCAAGTGCCACGGGCCTCCATCAGCGCCAGGGGAAGAGTCCACCGGCACAAGAGCAGCCTATGATTAGCAAACGGCCGCGCGGAGCCAATGGCCGGCGGAGAGTCGCGGCCTGCACCAGTCGCGATGCGCCCGTCGAGGCGGCGTCGCCCCTTGAAACGGCTGGAAACCGCCCAGCGGATCGGCGCCAGTGCGCCGTGTCGTTGTTCCTGGCCGCGTGCCGTGACGAAACGCCGTGCTGCAAACGGCACAAAGCATCTCTTCGTCAACGCCCGCTGCCCGTCATCGAGGCCATTGTGGGGAGCGCTGTTCTTCGCCCGTCAAGACGCTCAGAAAGCTTGTGCACGAATTGTTTCCCGCGACTCTGTGCGCGTGCTCGGCCGAGCAAGGCGTCCCACAAGTCAAGATCCACCTGCGCTCGATCCCCAAAAAAAAGGACGTCACAGCGCCCCCATTGTTCTCGCCTCCGTCATTCCCGCCTCTCCTATCGATTGGCGTGCACGCCGTCGCGCCAGCCGACGGAATGGCTGAAGAAGTCCTCATGAGCCGCAAGCCCCCCCTATCACCGTGCCCCTACTCCTCCTATCGCGCTGCAGGTTGGTCGCACAGGTGGCACACGAAGCACCGCATTGTTGAGAAGCCGTGTGTCCAAAAGAGAGGGGCGCTGTCGCGAATAACTCCTTCAGCGGAAGATTCTGCTCGCCCGCCGCCGTTGTGTGCACTCTCCGGCCTCGAAATGAAGGACGTGGTCGAAGCCGAGACTTCGCAAACAAGGATGTCCTCGCACTGCCCACATCATGCCAAAGCTCACATAAGAAGTGGGTACATTCAAGGTACGCTCCATGGCCAGAGACCAGCCTGTCCCTCGTGGATTCCTTATTATGAGCATGCCAACATTGTCCAGTGCTCGGAAATTTCAAAACCTCACAATATAAATGCAACTCCCTGCCGTCGTTACATTGTTGTCTATCACCACCCCATTCTGGCTATGCTGTATCCCCGTAAATGACCTACGAGCTCTGTGCCAGTCGCCCCTACGGCTGAGAATGAACGCTCATAGCAACAGTCCTATCTCAGACCCGGAGCGAGCAGAGCGCCTTTGCGGTGAAAAGCACATACATGTACCCTCGACAGCGCTTGTTCTCATTCGGGCTTCTGCCATTTGATGTGTTTGCATCGTATTTTGGCGGTACCCGATACGGCTTTAACTTGTACTACGAGGGTTGCTCGCAGCACTTCAGCCCCGAGAGAGGTGTACATGACGCTGACTTGCTGAGCATCAAAAAGTTGATAATCCATAAATTGCTCTTTCCTCCTTCGCAGCAGCTCCGCGCTGCCTTCCGCGCTTCTCGCGACGTTCCTGATTTCGTTGGTCTGACTGCTAAATCTTCTCTTTCAATTCCTCCAACGCATCGTTGAGTGAACAACTCCAAAGATCAAGTGTCGTCAGAACGTTGGCTTTCACTTGTGAGCAAGCACTTGTTCACCTCATCGGCTCTGAGACTTTAATTTGTCGGTCGTCTTAATTAGCCGGTTCTCGTAGCTCTTTCTCGGCACTCTGACCATTGTCCTTTTCTTCGTCCGGTCATGCAACAGTGCTGAGCGTTGTATGCTGAACGACTTATTAGGGATGCCGACCAATGGTAAGTTATCTTCTAATCTTCGCATAAGAGAGTTGAACGCCGCGTCGAAATTCGCAGACGAGTCATCTGTCTTCGCCACGTGTGAATTTGTTTTCATTTTTTGACCTTTGGTTCAAGAACAGAGATGCTGCTGCCGATATATTTTGCCATTGAACCAAGAGCATTAACCTTTTTGATTTCAAATTCGGAAGTTCGTTAAGAGCTGTTGTTTTGAATTTTTGGCTTCCTACTATCTGCACATCTCTTTGAATACGTCCTGTTCTCTTCCGCTGTTTACTATCGTCAGGCGAGTATTTGACTCTCCTCTATTGCTTCAAGATTCCAGACCGAGACTGGTAACGGGCTTTTCTAGCACTCAAGTGTCCGTCGGTAGACTGCCGAGTTCTCGGCTTGGTCAGAATCAGCAATTGTGGAGATCACAAAGAAACCTGCCTAGCTGAACATTCACCTCCATCATTTCCTTCCAGATATAATAATGAACTTGAGGGCCCAGTAAACGAATTGCTTCGCCGGAGCGCAAGCGTATCCCGCCGAATCTTTGCCAACCGGGGCCCACTTGTTATAACGAACTTTTCAAACGTCGTCCAACTATTTCCAGGGACTTGTCAGTCTTCACTCGGGCCTGCGCTGAGAATTTACCACAGCTAAAGCACTTTTATGAGTAGTATTGATGCCGAATGGTACCCTCGTATGTACTCTAGCAGTTCTTCATCCTCTCCTCCTTTCCATGCCACTCGCATATCAGTGCTAACTCCAAATGGCCCTGATTTCCGAACCTCTTTATCAACGATCGACAGAACAAGCATGCAACCTGTTAGACCAGGTAGCGAATATCCCACCAAACAAAGTTAACAACGAAACCGTCTTGCGTAGAGTTTGGGAAGGTAATGGTTAGAAGGACGTGGAGATCATGCGAGTATTTGAAAGGAATTTAGATCGAGCTTTGCACGAGGACCTGAGAGGTGCAATGCAATAAAAAGAGAAAGTAGAAAGAATCTAATTAAAAACCATTCTGGACTCAACTTTTTAATGCTGATATTGTCGTGATTTCCAAATATTGCACCACTGTGGTGACAGTACCAATGTTATAACCATCTTTAAGCTTATATAGCATTTTCGCTGTGTTCACTCATCTAGCTGCAAGTCTTATGACAGTAAATGAAATTGCGAGTATATCCATGGTGAACCTCGGAAGATTATTTGTAAATACTTAAACTCAAGAAAGGGCATAGATTGGTAGTTCAAGCCTGAAGGATAAAAGGTAAGAGGAAGTTTCATCATCGTGTTATCAATCTGTTAATATCATTAGCCGCATGAGTAGTGACCTACGAATCAGCAAGGCTGCATCAGCAGAGAGACAATGACACTCTATGACTATCCATTGCACAAGAGGTGACCACTGCTCTAGTTAAGTTCTTGATACCGTTGTGCCCTTAAAATATCTATCCGATAGAGATGTAATCAATGCGCAATTCATATCAAAGATAGTGCATAATATATTTATCTTGTCACGTAATCGAACTTCATATTTCCCCAAATGCTCTTGTCTCTAAGTAGAGAAGGTTATAATGGAGCTCTCTGCATTTTGCCCAGAAACATGAGATGTACGAATGTGTGGTAAATATGCAAGTGAATCAAAAACTCCAATCACGATCGGAGATGTTTTGGAGTGCGTCTAGAAGCTAACCAGCTCCTGCTTTCAGATGCAGAATTATCATTAGCAATTCTCGCTTGAAGTTATCTTTGATTATAGTTACGACCAATTTCCCCCGCAGATTCGATTACCAACAATATCTAGAGACTTGAGACTGTTAGCCATCCTTAAAAATTTGTGACGTGTAGATTAATTCCGTCCCTCTAAGGTATATCTTACTGCTGTAATGTAGTTATAAAGTACTTTGACGGAGGACGGAGAGGCTATTGCATAGCTCCGCAGTTGCCGTAACGATGTTGATTCTACTTGCTGCCACGAACAATTGCTTGAACGCATCAAGGGTATTCAAGCAATGATAAGAACTCAAACACTGTGCTTGTTCACCTATCTTTGGTAAGTCTTCCCAGCTCGTGAAATGCAGCATTTGGACGATACGATCCGGCTATCCCGTAATTACTTCTGCAAGCGACTTCGAGATTGGTTAATATAAGTGACGGCTTGAACTGTGGACGATGCGAATAGTGGACAGGTCAAAGCAATACCACGCTTCGTGTGACAAACCAATGGGCCTCTTTGCGAGTCGGGAAATTACCACAAGAAGTCCTATCCAGCTCACACGGTGTACGCCTTACATTAACAGCCAGTCATCGAATTCGAGGACGTCCCAATGAGCATTCCGAGTACACGGTCTGTAAAGAAGTTGAAAAGAATGGTAGTTGATGCAAAGTTGATTTGTTGAGAACGCCTTGATATTCAAACGGATGTGAAAATGCACTTTGCAATTGCGGCTGCGCACCCATTCTCGTCTCCTCGCGCACCTGTACCATAGATAATGTACCGTTTAACATCGATTTGACGCTGAGGATCAAAGGGGTGAGCTTAGTGATGCTTGCTTTACACAACGCCAGTCAGAAGCCGGAACACCCGGGGGGGTGGGGGTAGGGTGTTTGATGCATCCACACTGGTCAGACAGTGACATGTTGAGCGTAACATCAAAGGCGTCAGAGAGCTCTGCCACGCGTATTTGAAGGAAACAAACGTGCAAGAATCTGGTCGATACGGGTCAGACTGGTTAATCCTAAGTTGAGTCGCACTTTGGTAGAGACTTGTAATACATAGACGCGTGGTGCCCGGACTGTGACGTGCAAGATTTATCAATGCCTCAGTCAGAAATTTCGTCGCCTCGCCGACGCGTCGGCGGAGTGGAACGTCGGCACGGACAAGAAACATCTTACGACACCGTTTTGGCAGTACAGGTGCAAATGGTGCGCATGAGAGGACAGTTTCTCGAAATGGTCAATATGATGTTCACAAGGATGCTGACAGAACAGACATGAGGACTCCTTTTTCCCGCGTCCGACACACCGAACGCATCAACGACACACGCGTCACAGCGGTCTCGAGGCGGGTTGATCTCCAGACAGGCTACTGAATCAATCGCGGACAAGATCAGGCTGCGTTGAACAGCAGCGTGCACGAACAAAAGGACGCGCTTTTCAAGCTATCGATCGCTCAAAGACGCGGGCATTCCTCAAGGTTTTTGGCAGGCCCCCAAAAAGCCCAGTCAGAAAGGCTCCGCGCCTTGGACCAGCCGCGACGCCACGCCCCGTATTGATTGCCGAAAACGGGCTAACCGTGCCCTGAACCGGCAAGGTCGTAGTGGCCTCACGCGGCGGAGAACTCCACTCACGCACCCAAAAGGAGCTTCCGTGTGTAAGGTACCGTGTGGAGATGAAATCCCATTTGCGATCGGCCTTGCTCCTTTGGTGCTTTTCATCGCTGATATCTTGATTCGCACATCCTTTACTCTTTCGTAGCAGCCTTCTTTTCGCCGGGCTTGTGTCCTTCTTTACTTTGCGGCTTTGGTTCTCGGCTATCGTTTCGCCATTCGCAAGCTTTTCGCTTATTCAATTGCGGGCGATGTACTAGACTTTGTCTCTACCACTTCGATCGGTCGCACCGCGCCGAGATACGGGTCGCGCATAGTTCTCCCTCCGTTTATCTATCTGGACATTCCTTGCTTTCATAGTCGCTCTCTGTGTGTGCAGGAGCGTGGAATAGAACTTCCATGATGCCATCCAATCGCCGCCTGAAGGGCTTCTTCCTTCTGGCCGTTCTACTTATCCTTCTCACACTCTACATTACTGCCTCTGGCCGACAGACTCGGTCGTCAGAATTCTATACATCGACTCAAGATGCGTTGTCAGCTGCGAAGGCTGCAAAGCAAGCTAAACTTGCAGACATGGAGCATGCGCTTGGCGAGGATAGCATGGTCAGTCATCGGCTAAAGGCTGCTGAAGAGGCTGCAAAACGGAAGGCCGACGAGAAAGCCGAGATGTTTCATGGCGAGGAAACGAAGCAGAAGGCCCTCAAGGTGAAGGAGCGCTTGGAGCAGGACGAAGACGTGGAAACCGCGTCCTCTAAGTCATCGAAGTCATCAAAGTCCGGCAAATCCTCCAAGTCTAGCACCGGTGGAAGGAGAGACCCTGAAGAGGGAGAAAAGGCTGTTGCAGGGAGAATAGTTATGAAAGACCCCAAAGAGAGTGTGCTAAAAGCAAATGATGAGGATGATTTTGAGTCCAAATCGGACAAGCACGTGGAGAAGGTTGATAAAGAGGCGGAGATCGAGAATGAGGATGAATCAGACACACCTCATGAAGAAACCGAGGACGAACGCAAGGCACATGCCGAGCTAAACGACATTCTCAAGAAAAGTCCAAGTGCGTAATGAGGGATATTGAGTAATGAGCCATTTCTAACAAATATGTAGTCATCATCTTCTCCAAAACCTATTGTCCCTACTCACGCCGGGCAAAACATATCCTCCTGGAAAAGTACAAGATCACGCCCTCGCCATATGTTGTAGAACTCGACATCCATCCATTGGGCAAGCAGTTGCAGTCCTACCTCGGCGGCATCACTGGTCGCAAGACCGTTCCTAACATCCTGGTCAGGGCAAAAAGCATAGGTGGTGGTGACGATGTGCAGGAACTCGACGAGAAAGGCAAGCTAAAGGATACATTGAGAAGAATGGGTGGCAAGCAAGTGCAGGTAGAGATGGTGTT
The DNA here is from genome assembly GCF_000836295.1 of Verruconis gallopava. NCBI lineage: Eukaryota > Fungi > Ascomycota > Dothideomycetes > Venturiales > Sympoventuriaceae > Verruconis > Verruconis gallopava. Next base: position 201,157 of record NW_015622163.1, on the reverse strand, counting down.
GAGTGAAGCGGAGAGGGACGCCATGCGGAAAAGAGACGCGGAAGTCGCTGAAAAGAACAGGAGGCGGCACTTTTGGTCCTGATCAAATTGAAAACACCTTTTCGGCATTTATTTTCTGGATACCCTTGGACCGGTTTGGGATAGGGATGCATTATTCTTGGCTCGAACTTGTGAGTCACATGACATGTGAATTATGTATTATGGTAAGAAGCACTGGATATACATGTGTTGTGGTTAGCAACCTTGAAGGTAAAATCCTCCCCAGAGGTTGTGGTTTTTGTCCACGATTAGCTTAATGGAGATACTGTCGGGTTCAAAGCGCAATGCGTACTTCACGCAGCTTGCTTTCGCTTTCTCTGTATCTTCCATAGTGAATGTACTTGATAAAAAGAAGTTTGTGTAGCCTTCAGCTGAAACACGGGTTTGTTCAGCATTATGCATCTTATTCATGTGAAGCATTACCTACCACTTAGAATAGCTGACTTCTTGGCCCTCAAATAATTTGAGCTCTGGAAGGACGTGGATATTGGTGCCTTTGTGCCTTGTTGCCTAGCGTCTTGGCGAAAATGGGTGGTGCACACTCAATTTTGATACAAAGAAACTTTGATTATTTGCGACATCCACACAGACAACTAACGACAGCTACAATTTCCAGACCCGGTACGTTTTACTTGCGATATCATACTTAGATTCAATTCCTGTGACTCGTCCAGAGCTTACTCACCTCTGCACGCCACATAGCACTCGCTTTGCTTTCTTGATCACTGCTAACTTGCCCTCACAGGTCGTTAAAGATGCTGTATGTATTCCTACGCCTTGATTCTTCTCTTTCGATATTGTCGGCCAGTCTTCGTTGCATCTACTCAGTTCTGCTACTCCGAATGCATGCGTTTTGGAAAGATGAATCTGTCTAAGAAGAGTTGAACGCCGACATCTGTCGTGTTAGCTGGACAATTATCCCTATCATGCAAGAAAATCGAAGCGCATCTAAACTGGCACGATAACATCGACGATAATTTCAACGCATATATTTCTTTTTCAACAATTGACACAAATCTAGGTACATTCACTCAGAAGAGACGCTCACCATCCCGGAGGGCGTCAAGGTCGCCATCAAGACCAGAAATGTCACCGTTGAGGGTCCTCGCGGCAAGCTGGTCAAGAACCTCGGTCACTTGGCTGTCTCGTTCAAGCACCAAGGCAAGAACGTGATCAAGATCGAGCTGCACCATGGCAATAGAAAGAACGTGGCTACGCTGGTACGATAAAAGCAAAACTCGCTCGCCAGCAGCAGTAAGTGTACTAACCAAGGGCCGCCACGCCTTGCAGAGAACAGTCCGCACCATCATCAACAACATGATCATCGGCGTCACCAAGGGCTTCAAGTATAAGATGCGCTACGTCTATGCCCACTTTCCCATCAACGTCAACATTGAGAAGAACAAGGAGACGGGTCTGTATGAAGTCGAGATCCGTAACTTCATTGGCGAGAAAATCGTGCGCAAGGTTACCATGCACCCAGGTGTCGATGTGGAACCAAGCAAGAACCAGAAGGACGAGATCCAGCTGACCGGCATCTCACTCGAGAACGTGTCGCAGAGCGCTGCAGACATCCAGCAGATTTGCAGAGTGCGAAACAAGGATATCCGAAAGGTAGGAGATCACCCCATATCTTAAAGAAGAAGAGTGCGTACAGTGCTGACCGGTGCAAAAGTTCTTGGATGGTATCTACGTCTCGGAGCGCGGCAACATCCAGGAGGAGTAGATATGTGTGTATCACGACGGGGACGGGCATTGCAATCAGTGGCGTTTCATGAGCGGCATGGTATTCTCTCCAATGCTTTGTGCGGGCATTACAGGCTTCATCAAAAGCTCGATTAGCTTCTTTCAGATCAAGAGAGGCAGATATCCAAAACATTAAGAGCACACTTCTGTCAGCACTTCTTTTTATTTTGATATTTTGCCTCATCCGCAATGTGTCGTTCCTCTTAGCACAGCTGTCTTGAAGTCAATGCCATCAAACTCTAGCGGGGCTTTCATACCCTTGCGTCCCTCAAACAGCGTATCCTTCAAACGCTTCTTGGTGATGACGAAGCTTTCTGGGAACCAGTCATATACTTCTCGTTTGTCCCCACATAGCATATGTGTCAAGGCCTCTGCGGATTTCATGCAGAGAACCATTCCTTTATAAATGCATCAGCTCAGTTCTCGCATATTGACTCGCTCCATGAAAACTGACCATGGCCATTGAATCCAGCACAGATCCAAAGACCCTCTTCCTCCGGCACGGGCCCTACATACGGCAGTCCATCCCCTGTGATACCCATGATGCCAGTCCACTCCTTGCGTACCCTTGAGGCGGGGTCATCATCTCCCCAGTTTGATCCAAAATACCGTTTCGTCGTCTCACGCAAATATCCCGAATTCAAGTTATTAAGAACAGTATCATCTGTTTCTCCGAATTCAGACAAACCTTCGTTAGGCAGCATGCCAAGGCCACCCCCAATCACAACATCACCGACGAGGTCATCAGGTACAGAAGCTAAGCGAGGCCGCGAGATCATATACTCATAACCAATTGAATAGATGAACGAGTACGTAGTTGGCAAGCCATCGGGATGCATAGATTGAATCTTGGGCCCAGCACGATGAGCAGTTACCTGACCACGCAGAGGAACAATCTTGGTCTGCATTAAAGGCAACAGATGTGCAGTATACCCATTCGTAGCAAGGACAAGATTCTTCGTCGTGACAGCCCCTCGTGATGTCTGCGCGACCCATATTCCCATGTCATTTAACTTTGAGATTGAGGCTACAGGTGTAAACGTCTGAAGCTGAAAGTTTGGGTTGGCGAGACAAAGTTTGAGGACTCCGATAACGAACTTGTAGGCGCTGATGCTACCAGCCTCGTACTTGAATGCGCCTTTGACATCGTCGCCGTCTACGAGGAATATCTCCTTGGCCTTTTCGGCATCCAAGATTTCGTATTTCGCTGCTGGGTCATTCGGAGGCATTGATTCACGGATTAGCTTAATGGAAGCTATTCCAGAGGCATACGCATCCGCATCGTAGATGATGTCGACGGTCTCGCATGGTCTAGACTCACACACTATATTGTGTTTGGCAGCAAAAGCATGCGTGGCGCGGACATTGGCAAGTTCGAGCTTCGCTATCTTGATTGCTTCGGGTATCCCATGAGCATGTGCATGCTCCGGAAAGGCGCGATAAGATGCTGCTTTGGTGTGGCCACCTTCACGGACGCTACATCAGCAAATACTTGACACAGCGATACAGCAGTTTCGTAGGCGGGAATTCCCGTAGGGCTGCCGAGAAGAAACCTCTCAAGAAGCTCATACCATTTCGTCCTGAAGCTCCGCTGCTTGCGCCTCTAGCCTCCAACATAAGAATCTTCGCATGCGGTTGCCGCTCCAAAAGATTAAAGGCTATGCATGCACCGGTGATTCCGCCGCCGACAATTACATAGTCAGCTGATTCCGGGAGTTGCTTGCCAGATCTAAAGTCGGCGATTCGATCTGGCGGATCCTGCCAGTACGACAGAGTAGGATTGTCGCGAGGCAAAGTTGGCTTGATCTGTGCCCGTTCGTCCATGATGGGATGCCAAGCTCTTTACTTGATTTCAATGTTGGAAGTCGCAACTTGCACATCTTATCTTTGGCAGGCTCCACTGGCGCGTGGATGCTTCCTCCTGCTAGGTCTGGATGTACCTTCCTGTTCCGGTAATGGATGCCCAGAATGACTCCCAGCCGATTTTGCTTGAAGTGTATTTGCAGCTTTGCAAGTAATCTTATACTCATGTCGTTAAGATCCAAGTATGAGGTCGATCAAATCTCTGCTTGGAGCTGCTCCAGCCTTAAATTTTGATCAAGCCGTGAAGATGCGTTGAATACTCGCAAGGCTGCTCGCTAATCGGCCTTGGTGTTGTCAGCGGGGCAAATGTCATCCATGGATAAGACATCAGCGGACAGATGTAGTTACTTCCACATCCAGCGTCCTATGCAATGATTGAATCTTCTGTTGATCTGCGTACCTTTACCTATGAGCCTTTGCAGAACCCGTCGGAATGGATAAGACTTGCACATATCCACTCGCCTCTAGACGGCGACTCATCCAATGTCATTTCAATCACTTTAAAGTCTTTCCGGCGCGCGCCTGATTTGCATTACGATGCTCTATCCTACACATGGGGAGATAGTACGAAAACAGAACCAATAGTCGTTAATGCGTCGAGGTTCGAGGCTACCAAAAACCTTATTGCGGCACTACAACAACTTCGCGATTCAAGACTGGATAAGATTCAGAGGAGTAATCTCATTTGGATTGACGCTTTATGCATTAACCAAAACGACGAGGAAGAAAAATCAAAACAGGTGCAGATGATGCGTAACATCTTTGGCAGTGCTGTTCAGGTTCTTGTTTGCCTTGGTCCCGCAGACAAACAGCTCCAGAACGGCCTTGAAGCTGTAGCGACAGTAGCACAATCATGCGCACAGAGGTGGATGAGCCGTCCCTTCGACAACTCCTTCCCTTGTGAAGAAGATATCAATGACTTTCACGAGATTCTTAACATTCTCAGGACACAACGCTCAGATTACTCGACGCTCAGCTCGATTCAACATGTGTATCAACAATCGTGGTGGGAGCGAGTATGGGTAATTCAAGAAGTGGCAGTTGGAAAACAGGCCTGGGTAATTGGTAGGAACGCTGCAGTAGACTACAAGTGGTTCGGCTGCTTCTACGGCTCAGTCCAAAGGTTATCGGTAATATCAAGAATGGGCGGCCAAGAGCTTACACGGGACTGGAACGAGATCATTTGGACTCTGGTCCATTGCACGCAGCGCACTTATTGCGCTGTCCGACCATGGACAGAAATTGGGCATACAGATTTGCTGGCTGCACTTATCTGGCTCTTTGTGACGGGACGCAACTGCGCCTCGGATCCAAGAGACTTGTTCTATGCGCTTGGTGGCCTTGGAGTCGGCGTTGATGAAGCAATCGGACGAGTAGATTACACTTTGCCGTGGCCAGAAGTGCATGCCGCCGCAGCACAACATTTACTTTTGACCCGTGGTCTTTCAGTTCTGTCTTTTTGCACATACAATGAAGACAGGCAGATGAACGAGCTTCCATCTTGGGCTCCGGACTGGACTCAGCATGTGCCGTGTCCCATTGTGTTCAATAACTTCAACGACATGGAAACACTCTATTTGGCTTGTGGAACAACCTCACAATCTTTGGAAAACAGATTTACAGGGAAACATCTAAAACTTTCTGGATGCCGTGTAGCATCTATAGAGGCAGTCTCCGAAATCTCGAGAATTCCACAGGGTGGCGAGAACACTGGTGAAGCAATTGTTTCGGCTATGAGAGAACTGCGTTCCAACATCATTGAATTTGCAACATCTTTAGAGCTGCCAGATAATCTTAGAGATGCGATTGTCATGCGCGTCATGTCTGGTGACACTGAATATACGAATGAGCGAAAGCGGCTACTTATGCCTGCTGACGAATCCGCCTACCAAGCAGCGATGAGATATATTCAACTGCCTCTAAGAGATGAACCGGGATACGATATGAGCTTTGAAAAAGCGACGTCCGAGTTCCATGCTGGTAATCGTTACATACGAGCCGTGGATTGGGTAGCAGAATCTCGCCGCGTATTCAAATCTTCCGCCGGGCAAATTGGGCTTGCACCTCAAGCTACGAAAAGGGGCGATCTACTATGCATCTTTCTGGGGGCAACAGTCCCTTTCATTCTCAGAGAGACAGGCGAGGACGCATACCTTCTGATAGGCGAAGCTTATGCTGACGGCATTATGGATGGAGAATTCATGAAAGCTGACCCTAAGACGGAGCTTTTTACGTTGACTTGAGTAGGATTGCCTCAAGAGCTTGGTAGCGGTTTTTTTTCATTGGCTATGTCGGTCATTTACGTCGGTTTATTGCAACTGTAGCTCATCAACATAAGGCAATTCTGGAAGACAACAACGACAATGAGCAATCTGGTCCAGCGAAAAAGAGATAGGGTGTGATAGAAGAGAGGAAACAAGGGCTTTCGGTCAGAGTTGCCAGGTTGACTTCTACGATTGCGAAAGGCTGGCATTTAGAATCACCTTGGAGATGGATGACGCAAAGGTAAGGAATTTGTGCTCTTGAAATGAACTTGATTCTGCTGCCGTGCAAACGAAAGTTATATATATGGGAATTTGTACGTCTTCCACCGGTTCAGCAGATTCTAGTCCTCACATGTGCCCTTCACATTACGCTCATCTGGCCAAGCTTCTCACCCGCTCTACGACAAACGATAGTGTTATCACAGACTCCCTACGCAGGGTCTTGATTCATTTTAAACAAGTTCACAAAACGCCAAGCCATGTCTGGTATCGCTAATTCATACACCACATTTACGCCACCCGCTGAACTTGATCGCCTTTCACATACTTCAAAGTGTCACTCGTCGCAAATGAGAACGGGCTAGTCGTCATTTCTGGACTCCGAGGACTGAGAGGCATGGCAAACAGCTCGTCTTCGTCCTCGTCAGCTTGACTGGCTGGGGCGGTTGTAAAGCTAGTATCGGTACCAGCCATGATACCAGCCAGCGAGCCGACGCTTCCGGTAGTTGACTGTCTTGAGGGGACCTGAGGAACAATCGGCCTTACAGCAGCCGGTGCTGAAGGTCTCTGCGCCGGTTTCGCCGCAAGCTCGGCTGGATTGGCGCCCTTGAAGGCAGAGAATGACGGTATCGCTATGTCTGCCTCTTCCGGACTTAGCGGGTTGTTTGCGTTGCCTCGCTCCTGGTAGTCGCCAGATTTGGTTTGCAGCTTGAGTCCTTTGAGCTTCTCCGATAGCCTGCTGCCACCAGGGCTGAGAGGCGAAGAGGGACTCTGAGGAACTTCACCCAAGCCCCGCAAGGCCTGCCTGTGCGACGAGATCTCTTGCGAACCGAGTCCAAATGTTTCCTCTATCCACTCCTTCTCTTGAACTGCCATGGCCAAAGCGATGCCCTCCGGGAACAGAGCTTCCTCCTTCTCGATCTCCTTCTGCAGCGCGTGCAGTCTCTTCTTTGCCCATAATGTGTGAAGCACTCCTTTTGAGGGCTTTTTGCTGCCTACGGCAGACTCGGCGAAGCCAGGGGGGAAGATTGCAGGAAGCGGGTTGGTCCGCCATACCACAGGCTCTTTCGTCTTGTCGGCGGGGTTCAGCGTTAGAGTGATCAGGGCCGGCACTGACACTCCGGCTGGTAGTAAGAAGAACGTCCTGTGCGTCTGTATTTCGGCCCTTTCGTCCTCGACGTTGCGCTCCTCAGCTGGCAGGACCGTTGATTTCCCTTCCCAACTGATAGTCCACGTCCCTTCCAAATTTTTCGTCACGTCGTCGTCCTCCCACTCGACCATCACCACCTTGGTTCCCTCGTTGGACTTGTTCGGCTCAAATTCAAACCTTGCCCGGGCCTGTGGCGTGGAGATGGATGGCGACTCCACCTCTCCCTCTGTTCCGTCGGGAGGCGGCTCTGCCGTGTCCAGTGCGGACGGTTGCGAGGCCGTTCTCTTATGTGACGTCGAATCAAACGACATTTCTCCACAAGCCAGTACTCCGATAGCCTGTTGTGTGCGGTAGAGACAGGGCGCTATGCAGACAACCTCCGTCTGCAGCAGTGAGAATCCACACGGGGTCCGGCCGGTTCGACGGTCCGCAGGCGGCTTATGGGGCGCGTTCTTGTGTGTGCTAGGCTTGCAGCTTTTCGATAGCGTGTGTGTGAGAGCGAGTATGTGCGTGTGTGCAGCCCTGTGATCGTGGTATCTAAAGTGACATCGACAAAGGGAGGTACAACGCTTCCAGGTCTGGACACTTCCGGATTTATTGGTGTAAGCTTGACTCTCTGGCACACAGGGCGGGGAGATCCACTCACAACACGTTCGCCCTTCGCTAGCAAAAACGTTTTGCTATATTTAGCAATTCGCTCGCGATTTTTCGCTCTCGTGGTTTCGCATCCCTGGTGATCTAGGCTCCCGCTTTTCCCTTTGACGCCGACTCAAGGGGGCTCGATCGACATCAGAGAAAAAAAAAAGGCCCGAACCCTCTCCTGCCCAGCAGATTAGCAGATTCGATGCGTGACCCGTGCACATTCGGGGATTGGGATTCGACAGGTGACACGGGACTCCACAGTTTCGGAGATGACCTGACCTTCGAGAAGCTTTTTGCTCGGGGTGGAGGGGAAGGACAAAGTCTTCAGCTTGGAACACTGCCCGCCATTCGCTGCGTGGAACACAGCTTCCCCTTGCGTTTCCCGTTCCTGTGATTTGATTTCCCTGCTGGCATCTTTTTTGGCTGGGCCTTCATCTGGAGGATCATTGGACGGCGAACGATTCCTGTAGTCTGCACGGACTCGCCAAGCCGATAGCAACATTCTGCCCAGCCCGTTGCGATCATTTCGAGCTCAAGAGGATAAGGTGCAGAACAATGATGAGAAATCCACTCTCTACCAGCTCATTCTGCTGAAGCTGTGCCAGGGCCTTCGTTGAAGAGAAGCTGGGCTAGGGTGCTCAGGACAGAGTGAAGCTGAACCAGCACGGTTGTATTTCACAGGCCGAGCTTCCTCGGCCTTTGGGACACGAAACGGCTTTATTGGAGCTGATGTTAAGCAAGCAATGCCAGCCTCTTGTGGACCTGCACTCTAGGACCGTTATCTCGCAGCTGGATTGTCAATGCTTGTAGCACCGGACGCATCACGTGGTCGACACGAGGTCTGGATCATGCACAAAGCATTTTGAGAGACCTCCAAGTCCAGAAGATGGGAAGGGAAGAAACTGATTTGAGAAAGAATGAAAATGCTATAGGCTGGCTTTTGGAGGTTTTTTTTTGATATTGGTCTGTCATTCTTGTAGCTCGTAAAAGTGAGCGTGTGTTTTTAAGTTGAAGTACAATCACTTGAGCCGAAACCGACTCTTTTTCATCCGCTGCTAAAGCGACCGAAGCTGTGGGCGAAAGCCAACAGCGACAAGTCTAAAAAAAAAATCGCAAACTATTACAACGTTGACCAATTGACACAAAGAGATGTCGTAACGTCGTTCTCCATCTGGAGGGCAGTGAGAAAATCCGCTGTTGCTCTCGAACGCCAAACAAATCGTCCTGGGCCAAAGCTCACAGGACCCGCAATGCTCTATGCTGTGGCTATATCGTACGTGCGCACCAATGTTGGTAGTGATTACAATAAGGGGTATAATGCGTTGCAAGATGGTAAAAAGTGATTAAAGAGCGTAGGGTCAGAAGTGAAGTAGCTTGCCCCTCTGGAGATGGTATGTCGGTATTTCTCTTGAGTGGGATGCAATGTTGAAGAACTGTTGCGCGCTGCAGAAGATCGAGACAGCCAGGACGCGCAGCTTCCTCGCCAGGAGGATCAAGGCGGAGACAACCCTCTAGATGAGAAGGAAGTCCCAGCCCCGCTGTCGCATCACGTCCCGCCAGTGGACGCTCTGCCTCTCGCCTCGTGCCAACGCCTCATCGTTGACTAGCCACACCTCCTTGAGAAGCTCTCTTGCTCTTCCTATGGAGCCAAAGCTAGCGGCATCGCCCATCTGAGCCATGCGCTCGTAGAATGTGCTTCGGAAAATGGAGTTGGGGAGGGAAACGGCGCCAGCAATGAGTAAGGGCCAAACCAAGGAACGATCGAAGCCTTCGGGACCGGCAGGAATGTAGTTCATCGCATCAGCCAATGAATCGACGAGGTTTGTAATGTTCTGCTGTTGGCGATCGAAACCTGGGACCAAGGAGCATAGATATATGCGAGCCGCCAGACGGAAGACGGTGGTCATGTTTGCGCGAAGCTGCTTGGGCCGAATGGCACCAGTCGCTGAATATGCGTTGTCCAGCGGAAGGACCGAGCTCTCGGCCATGGTGATGTGATCACCAAGGAGCTTAATGTGGGAGCAAAGTTGGACTTGGTCCATTCCATCCATCTTCAAGGCTTCCAAGCAGGCAATCTCGGAGATGAGGAACATTATGCGGTCTTCACAGCCCATCAATTCTCCAAGACCAGCAACCGAATTGGCAATGTTCTTCTCCCGGTAGGTGTCGGCGTAAACGGGGGCGCGTCCAAGCATTGTCGACCCAAGAATATCAATCCAAGCGGCGACGGTCATGTTGAATGGTGGTCGCGATTGGTTGTCACTGACAAGCTGCAAAGGAAGGTTCAACTTGCCAATGAGCTGAGTTGCAGCTTGAAAGTGCGAGTGCCACGGGATATCCGGGTGCGAATCCTCTGGGCGACCAACGGAACATTGGAAAAAGATCATTCCCAGCGTTGCTTCAAGAATCTTGGCGTGTTCGGTGTCAAGCTGCAAGGCTTCGCAGAGTTGGTTGATTGTAGCGAACTTGTGGCGCATGATGTCGTTGTCAAGCTGCTCGCTCTGGATCCCTTGAGTCGACTTCAGGTGCAGCGCCGCAATGCTAAGACAGCAGGAGAGATACATCTTGTTCGATTCTAGCGCAGGCAGGATGACATCCGAGCGTGCGGAACCGTGCTGGTTGACCTCCAGAACTGGGAATATGAGACGAACAACGTTGTCGATAAAATGGTTTAGAAGGTGCTGGTCGCATTCCTCCACTTGAATCATTGACTTGTGCGCAGGTGAGATGGGGCCGTGAGCAAAGTCGAAGAAGTTGAAATCGACAGGCTCTTCGGTGAAGGACTCATGTCGCTGCTCGAAATACGACTCCTGTTGCAGCCAGCCGTCGCTGGAGAAGGGACCAACCGTTGGCGGCGACTGAAATGCGCTGAAAGTCGAAATTGTCGAATCTCTTCGGGTTGGCACGTCATTGACAAACACCTGGGTCTCTGTCTTGATGTCGACCTCGTATGGTGGGTAGCCAAAAGGATGAAACGGCGCTGCTAGAGGCGGCATGCTCACGGCGCTGTAAATGCCCTGAGGCGCACATGAGCTGAAGTCGAAATCACCAGAAAACTGCGAGTCCATTGAACCACCTCGAGTTCTCGAGAAGCCATCTGAGAAGGTGTCTGCAGTCAGTGTCGAGTGGCACAGACTGGGCGGGGTGTTTGTCGAAAGTGGCACTACGTGTGAAGCCTTCTCGTTGAGTTTCGTGCGCTTGATGATGTTCTTTATTCTCTCTTTCTGCTGCCGCCGTTGCTCGTTGTTGCTCCACCACATGGGCCGCTTGTATTCGCAAGACAGTCCGAGATGTCTGCAAGCTTTGCAGCACGGCTTGCCTTCATCGCACTTCTTTCTTCGCAGTCTGCATGTGAAGCAGCCTATGCTTCACGTTAGAAGATCCTGGTCAGTCACCATTACCGCGGCATTACCAACCTGAGCGTGAGCGTCGGTGCATCTTTGTCGGTGTTTGTTTTGATGCTGACGATGTGCTTGGACCAGACATGGTTGTCGATAATTTTTTACTTGAGGGAGTGGCCTTGGTTGCTGAAGACATTGCAAAATATATTAGGAGGCTCAAGAAATATTAGAAACAGTAAAAGACCGATGCGGAGTCTCCAGGGACAGATGGCGCGAGTCGCAAATGTACCAGGGCAGCTATTAGACTCCAGGAGGCTTGAACCAGCAAGCTCACTGAACGAGTTATTGGAAATGAAGGAAAGTAAATTAGTGCTGCCACAGCCAGCCGGTGTCGAGAACTCGAAAGCAAAAGCGGATGAGGACGAACAACGGTCTGCTGGGAGGTCTTCTTCCTTATAACAGCTCGATTCGGCAAAAAAGGGCACTAATGCCTCCCGTACAGGCATGCTAAATTTGGGTGGTCTGCAAGTGCGGGAGGATGCCATCGCAGAGGATCCATACGCCTTCTGAGGAGGTCTGGCAAACAAAGCCATTGGCCAGCCTGCGCAATTAACCTTGATTTCGACATGCCTCGACGCTGGGCTTTACTCAATCTGGCCTATTTTCGTTGCCGCCCAACTAAAGGTCCGAGCGCTCTTCATGCATGGGTGCACCTGACTGAGCACTCGAGCGCGGATCGATCGGCCGCCTCGCTTGACTTCCGGCTTATTCCTCATCCTCACGAGCCGTACGAAGTGGCCCGGCAGGCTGGTACAGCAGAGGATCAGTCCTACGTGCAATTTCGAACGCAACGACGTCGCCGTGGCCGCGACACACGGCGATCGGCCCTGCGGTGAGGGGCCAGGACGCGGGAGATGCAAAGGTGTGCGTCACCGCCACTTGGAGAGAGTTCCTCACGAGATTTCAAATCAAGTTCGGCTTTGTCCCAATCCAGAAGTTATCACGTTGAGATGTGCAGTAGTGGCCTCTGATAGCTGGCCGTTCCGTCCTGGTCTCCGCGGGGCCGAGCAATTCTTGCGCAAGAGGGCTTCGCCAAACCCTAAGCGTGGACATGAGCAGCCTCAACATCGACTGGCCGTGCCCGTCTGGGCCTGCGTGCCGCGCCCGTGCGATGCTGAATCCCTCACTCCGCGCTCTTCCTCCCTCACACGCAGGATGCAAAAAAGGCTCGATGGTGTGCGCAATGGGCTCGACGAACGGCCTCTTTCCGGCCGCACGCAGCTGACCCGGCTCAGCAAGGTCATGGGCTGATCCCTCTGGGCCGAAGTGCGCCATTCAGATGCTGAGAGGCAGCCAAGCGAGGGCAGAGGGGAAGTTGGATTCGACCATGCGGCCGTGATCGATTGGCTGAAGAGGCGTTGGACGTGTGATGAAGCCTGCAGTAGCGTCGCATTGACCCACGGCGCGTCCCGAGCAAACACGCTGTTTCAGACTCTAGTCTTCTTCCGGAACAATTGAGCATTAATTTCACGCGCCGGGCGCCAGCGGCGAGCGCTCGAATGGGCATTAATGTTCCCAAACATGGCGAGATTGTTCAATAAAGCCTCTTGCTGGATCTGGCATCGCCCGGCGAGAAATCGTGTATAATTAGCTCGCTCGACGCCCCCGCTCGGCCAAACCCTCGTCCGTCGCTGTATCTCGACATCGTCTCTTCATTGGATACCGACCGCGAGTTTCTCAAATTTCTGCAACTCCACCAGCTCACCTGTCCTCGAGGCTGGTTGGACGGCCATTTGAGGCAGGTGACCTGATCTGCCACCCGAACCTTGGTGTGTACCTGAGTCCTCGAACCGACCGTTGCCGACCTTTGCGGCCTGAGACACGCTGATTCGCGGCCTTTTCCACTTCGCTTTGGCCTGTCAGACCGCCAGTACCACGCCAAGGGTGAGGGCATTCGTATGGCGTGAGTACCGCTCTTGAGTGAGCGGCCGAGTGAAATTTGCAATAACGCGAGGGCGAGCGGCCGCCGGCACCATCATCATCAAGAAGTACCTCCGTACACAGCACTCCATATGCCAGGTACCGGAGACCGGCTCGTTGCACAGCAGCAGAGAACAACCTAGGCTCTGCGACCGTCCGGTAGTACTTTTCCCCCTTTCACTCATGTTTCCTCAGCTTACTGCCACTGACTCCAAGTGCCTTATCGCTCGGGAGAAGGCCTGTGCAAGGATCATGGCTTCGTCAGCAAGTTCACTGGATGCTCAAAGAAGATTCACTTGCGACGGCACGATGTGCAGTGTAACATGAACTTTTTTTTCATTTCTTTGGAAAAATTGTTCTTGTTTGGCATTAGGAGACGATACCGCGGCTCGTCCCAAGTCGTCGCTGATAGCTCCCGACCCGTATGACTTGAGAGAGTTGACAGAGTGTAAGCGTGCCATGCTGTTGGAACGCACTATCAGGCGAGAGCGGGCATGTCATTGCAAATCTTCATTGCGAGCAAGGAGTGACTTGGCGATGCAAACAGTGTTAGAATTACGCTCGAATGATAATGTGTCAATCTATTCTTTTTTCGTACGAAATGGCACGTCATTGTTTTAACTTTTTTTTAATTTACTTTTTTTTTTTAAAAAAAAAAAAAGAAAAAAAGAAAAAAGAAAAAGAGGTCCACGACGCCGTGTCCAATGCGGACGACCATTTTGGAAGCTGCCCACTGCGGCTTGTGGATGGTTATTGTACAACCACAGTTGCTAGACTTCCGTGTGGTTAGCAACGGCGAAGCGTCAAGACGACCAACACAAGAGCGAAGGCGAGCGAGAGCGCATGCATTGCATACACCAAACCTTTTCTCGTGGGTGGCTGTCTGACGAGGCGCGCCCATCACCCAGCTTCCTAGACCAATATTTCCAGAACATCGGGACGACCAGTTGACGACCTAGCACGCCGCCCTCGAGTTTTGACAGGCAACGTCGGCAAGGAATAAATAAAAAAAAATTTTTTTACGCGTGGCCCCGGGTTCTAAGCAGACCTTCTCGGATGGCCTGGGTTCCTCGGAATGCATGTACGTGCACCTCGATGCCTCCACACAATGAGGCTGAGGCTCTCTCCAGTGTCACAATCACCATTGAGCCACACTATTTGGTGGAAAAGGCCATATCCGGCAGTGGTTGTTCTTCAGGCCGATTGGATCTACTCAACGACGATCCCGTTTGAGAGCATGGACAGGCCGCGAGTTGAGATTATGCAGGACCTGTCCAGACCAACGTTGACGAACGTTTGCCATCAGGGATAGAGCATGGCACACGCCGCTTTCCCTTTCCCCAGGTATTGAAATAGAGGGCTTTTGTTGACCACGCAGCCGCATCGCTGACTTCTCAGAGGGCGTTGGCCGCAACACCGCTACTCCATCTTTCGCGCAATGCTGGATAATAGCGATGGCATTGAGTTTTGGACTGTCCACTAACTTTCCCCCAGCGCTCACGGGACCAGGCCTTGTTGGCCGCTGTTTATAGCACACAGGAACGGCCAGTCAGTGGTCCTATCATTGCGTGATGCATGGCCAAGAGATCCCCAAGCTATACCGAAAACAATGTAGCATAAAGGCTAAGAAGAGCAAATCAAGCGGTCCACGCCGCCAGCCTCACCAACCATTCAGCTCTAACCGCCGCCCTTTTTTAACGTAGGCCCTGCAGGTCATTGATTGGCGCTCCAATTGTGCTCAGAGAAGCCCATGCATGATCAGTGCATGCAGGTAGCATGGGATACCCGGAGCCGTCCCCTAGCCTCTTCACATTTCGTTGCCAAGAGGCGGTCTTTGTGACGGCCACGATGCCTGTCAAAGGTTCAACACTCTGTATGCGCGCAAGAGCACATTCTACTAAATGCTTCTAGCTCGCTTCACCCTTCGGGTGACCTGAGACTTTCCACATTTTGTTTTCGTGACATGAATTGTACGTGTTTCCCGGTTGGGCTGCTGTGACACTGGCGACGATTCTTATTCCCTCTGCTGTGATACCCATCTCGAGCATCTGAGCGTTTCAGTTCAAGTTCATAGATCAGGCAGTGAAGATGGTGGGTGCATCATTCAAATTAAACGTGTTCTTCGAGCGTTGACGTGACGACCAGGCCGCAATGGCGCCGTTGACTCCAATTACTCCGCTGGATGGCGAGGTGGAGATGTTCACGCGGGGCAAGATGCAGCCGCTGTTCTCCATCGACTCCGCTTTTTCACATCGGCAGTCTATGCTGTCTGTCGTTCACGAAGTAGACACACCCAGCACCCTTTTAGAGGTCCCGGCAAAGGAGAATGGGTCAGCTAAAGCCCGCCCGCTGTCTGAATTCACCGAGATATTCGATGAACTCGACGAGATCGAAGATGAGTTGAGCGAGTTCGAGGAAGATTCAGAGGAGGGTACACTAGAGGAACCACAGGATGAATTCGATTTTCAAATGGTATGAGCGAGCTTGAGATTTTCCTCCTAAGATGCATACCGCTAATCCTTCTCATTAGCATGAGGGTCGGCGAAGCCAAAGCACCATATCGACGTACGATGAAATTGCCACGCCTCAGTCAGTGAAGCGAATGACTTTTCCCGGCCCGGAGACACGAAGGTCCGTAGAAGGTCCAAGAGGTCCGCACTTGTTCCGGGCCTCAACTGCTTCGGAATTATCCTTTGATTTTGCGCTACAACTGTCCCCCATTGTCCCAAAGAAGCCAGAGCTCGTGATTGACACCGCCGTTCGACGGTCATTTAACGAGACCACGCCGACTACAATCGCCAATGTTCCCGCCACGTTTCAGGCTTCAGAAGATCAGTGGAACCAGGACGAGCCTGACACGTGGACAGCTGAGCAGGTATCGCTCTGGATGTACAAGACTGGTATTGATTCAGCTGTGATTGAGAAGTTCGAGCATCACGATATAACTGGCCGTGTACTTCTTGATCTCCAGTTCGATGATCTGAAAGATATTGGTATCGAATCGTTCGGCAAGCGTCATGAACTCTGGAGTCACATTTGCAGTCTTCGAGATGGTGACGCGGGAATCAGTCCTGTTCCAACACCTTTCCAAGACACAAGTCCGAGGCGCTCTCAAGGATCCAGATGCTCACATCGGCGTAGTGGGGATGCGTGTGATGAACCACCTTCCCCGAACGGGCTCGGAAGTGGCCATCGACGGAGGAGGAGATATCGCGCAAATCCACACGACCCAATCACCCCGATGGATTCCGTTTCCATTGTCGCAATCGAGCAATTAATCCCCAGGCCACACAAGTGCTCGAAAGGTGAAAACTGCTCCAAGTGGAAGAAACAGCAGAGACTGATGAAGAGATTGCAAGAAGAGCATGGGTTTCCGATATCACCTGAGAATGGTGGGCACATCTGGATGGCGGGTGATCCGGGTAATGCTCGTACTGCACCAAATCTCGTCGAAAATGCGTACAGGCCAGTGTCGGAAGCAGAGCCATCTGTGGTTGGACCTTCTGTGGTGGCATCATCCGATGTTCTTGGGCCTGGCGACATGCCGACAATCGCTCTTCAAGCAGACGCCCTGAAGCGCGTGCAGGAGCGTGATGCGCAGGACAATGTCAAGAACTTTCTGGCGCTTCAGCATGTGGAGCCACCGGCAATTCCAGAGCCAACCTCGCCCCTGCCAGCTTTTGAGGAGCAGAAGTTTGAGATGTTTCCTGCTGCGCACGTTAACCCAGCGTATGCGGCTCCCCTGACCGGACTTCAGACTTTGCCGCGTCTTCAAATACCAAGAGCAGCAACTGCTGTACCTGTTCAAGACCACGTTGGCAATCTCTCCGCCATCCAAGATCCCTTCTCCGCATTTTCTTCGTCCCGTGCATCGCTGGTACCGAATGGTGGCATGTACAGATTTGGAACTCCAGCATCTGACATGGACGTTCCGGTCACGAATGTTCCGCTTGGGCCTATTTCTCGAGACACTTCTCAATCTGTGCCCCCAAATATGATATATCGCGATCCTATTCGTAATTCCCGTCAAGACTGGAGGATCGCTCAGCCATTGCCAAGTCTAAACGAGAACGAGGTGTTCAGCCCGGCGACAAGCAGTGATACCATGTCACGACGAACTTCGGAGCAGACTTTTGGCAGTGGTGATATATCCTCGCTGAAGACCGAAGGCAAGCTAGCTTTTTCGGAGGGCAACAAGAAGAATCTGGATCCGCGATATCCAGGCGTCAACCACGCGGGCTGGATGAAGAAGCGCAAGACAAAGCTTTTAAGGCACGAATGGAACGAGCATCATTTCAGGCTTTCCGGCAACCAGCTTAAGATGCACCAGAATGACATCCCCCAAGCAGCAATCTTAGAGACCTTGAACATTGATGAATATGCTGTGGCCTGCAGCAGTATTGCATCTAACAAACTCGCGGCCAAGCTCAAAGCGCTGAAGATTGCAAAGGATAAAGAAAAGGATGCCTCCAAAGACTCTTCCTTCGAGTTCCAGCTCGTACCCGACCAGATGTCTAAGCAGGGCAAATCGCATCACTTCGCGGTCAAAACGAGGGATGAGCGCATTGACTGGATGCGGGAGCTCATGCTCGCAAAGGCTCTACGTGCGAAGAAAGACGGGTTGGTCGTCGAGGTAAATGGGAAGGAAGTTTGAACAACTTGCCTCAGCCGCGAGAACCTCGTATCAGCGTGAGTTTAAGGCCGGACAAGTATGGAAGTCATTTATACCCATTTGACGATATCACTTGAATATATGACGTTCAGTGATGATGATCTACGACGATATGGTTTTTTTTTTATTTAAGCACAGATAACCACTTTGACATTTCAACTCCTCACATATAGTTTATACTTCACTTAGCGACTCGCGTCGTTCGATGTAAATAGTTCAAGCTTGACGAGAAAAGAACTTTGGAAGAGAATCTCACACCATCCCGGAAACCAGGCGCCCCAGTTCCCACAACATCATGCTATTCTTACAGGCCTCCACACCTTCCTCCCCCCTTCTCTTCTTGTTCCTCCAATCATGTTGTGCTTTGGACAAGGGAAGTATGTGATACGCACAAGACGGCTTCACGCATCTCTGTGAACCTAATCACCACGTCCAACTGCTCGTCCTGCTGGGTTGGTTTTAAGGAACTACTTATGCCCTCCCAAACCACACTCTTGGATATGGTATCCTTGCGCTCCTTCTCTTGGAGACCGTGTGCTCTCCCAACATCAGACTCGTCAAAATCCACAGCGTCCAGCAGCTTTGGAGGAGGACGGGGAAGGTGTTCGATTCGCCCTTCTCTTGGGCTCCCAGCCGCACAAACGTGTGTGCAATGTGCCGTCCCCGCGCTTATGCAACGCTCCCCTGCCATCACAAAGCCGAAGAGATGAGCTCTGCGCTCGAAATGGCAAACTGCTTGCCAGCATGATTTGTTCTCATCCCCCCCCCCCCCCCCCCCACACACACACACTCTCTGTCTCTCTCATTTTTTTTTCAGGCGAAAGCTAAAAGCTGGGTTGCGTTGGCACGCTCTTGCAACTTGGATCGAACG
The DNA here is from genome assembly GCF_000836295.1 of Verruconis gallopava. NCBI lineage: Eukaryota > Fungi > Ascomycota > Dothideomycetes > Venturiales > Sympoventuriaceae > Verruconis > Verruconis gallopava. Next base: position 182,370 of record NW_015622163.1, on the reverse strand, counting down.
TCTCTCTGCGCTCTTCAAAACTACCCCAGCACGCAACCCAGGTTCGAATCGCGTGAGACGTTGGACGGACGGATCTAACCCTTTCCCTCCTTGTTCTTCCCTTTTCTGCACGCAGCCGGTGTTCCAAGGACAGAAGAAATGGCAGCAGACGCATGCCTTGCTGCGTCTGCTGTGATCTTACGGCATAGTTTGGAGTGAAGCAGATAAGGGGCGCTTCGAATTCCGTCTTTGTGGTCTCCGACATTCCACGAACTACGCTTGCAGGACGAAAGTCGAGCAGGCCGATCACTACGTGACGTTAAGAGATGCTTTTCTTGGCTTAATCCTTCTGCAGGCCCCAGAGTTAGAAGGATTCCGCAGCCGCTAGATGTGTAGTTCTCGCGACCCTGCGTAATGCAAATGTTCAACGGGCCAGCATTGTAGTCCATGTCGTTGCGTAATCTTATCCATGATTCGACCCCCAACTTTGCTAAAATTCTCGCACGTGGGTTGCTCAAATTAAAGTTTATTCTTTTTGACCAGAATATATCTATTCTACATCCGGAGAGTACTTAAAAGAATTTGTCCAAACTGAACCGAGAAGTCAAAATCAGCTTCTCCAACCGAGATTTAGTATACGATCGACTTGCAACACGGCATCCTTTCAATCCCAGCTTATGTGAGGTGGAAACAAAGTCCCATGCTCACCCTTGCCCAAATCAACCTTACTCTCACCGTAGTCGAAGTCGGTGCCTATCACAGCGTACGCTGCTGTCCGTCGTTCCTCCTGCACACCAAGCATGTCCAATAGTGTCCCAGCCCTCTCAGGCATGTAGGGTTGCAACAGGATGCCGGTGATACGGACAGCTTCCGTACACAGGTACAAGACCTGATTCATCTCCGTAACTCTTCCGTTAGATGCCAGGGCCCATGGAGCCTGGTCACTAAAGTAAACATTGGTCTACGCTATGTTAGCGATTCGACATATAGGACTACTGCAATGAGATACGTACTTTGTATATGATGTCGATTATAGCATTGACTGCGGCGGGAATGTTGTACTCAGCCATGTGCTTCTCCACTGTTGAATAACGACTTTCCAACATCTGTACCTGGTTCCGGTGCGACTCATTACTGTACAATAACCTCTTTTCACTTGCTTGTGCGGCCTTAACGGCGTCTTTTATCCTCCATTTCTTGGATCTGGTCAATCGACTGGCTAGATTTCCTAACTGACCTTTCAAGTCACGGTCGTATCTTCGAATGATATGCTCATTGTCGTAGCTGGCATCGTCTTTGATACCACCCTCACGTGCTAAATAATAACGCATAACATCCACACCAAAGCGATCGATTGCGTAGAACGGGTTGACGACATTGCCAGTTGACTTGGACATTTTTTCTTTGCCTAATGTCCAATGAGCGTGCGTGAGAATGGCAGCGGGCAGCGGCAAGTCAAGAGCCATGAGAAACGCTGGCCAATATATGCAATGAAACCTGTTAGCGACTTGTTAGCTAAGTTTTTAGGTCGAGAGTGCTGATAACAAACCTCACGATATCCTTGCCAATGATATGCACATCGGCAGGCCAGCCTCCTTTTGCTGCATTCTCAGGGCTCCATGGATATCCTGCCGCTGTAATATAGTTGATCAAAGCATCCAGCCAAACATATATTGTTTGTGATGGGTCATTTGGTACTGGTATGCCCCAAGTGAGTCGGCTGGACGGCCGTGAAACGGAGAGGTCCTGAAGACCCTCTGAGACCCAGTCAACTACTTGCTGATGCCTTTGCACGGGTTTTATCCATCCAGGATTTCGTGCGTAGAAGTCCAGCAGCTGGTCTCGAAATGCCGAAAGACGGAAGTGATAATTTTCTTCCTCTGTCCATTCTACCTCTTTACCAGTTTCGATAGAAGCCTATGCCGTTAGCACGAATACTGCCAGATCTAGAGCATCACTACAAACCATGTGTTTTCGTCCAGACCAAGGTTCAATAACGAGATGCACGGCAGATGCCGGGTAGAAAGTCTCATCGCTAACAGCGTACCAGCCTTCATGCTTCGACGAATATATAAGATCTTTCTCCTTCAGCAGTTGCTGTCCGAGCGTTAGAACAAATCAGTGTTCATGGCGACATCTGACTCATACCCAAGCATACTGGACAGCTTCTCTGTGGTCTTCGTCTGTTGTTCGCATGAAACGATCGGGGGTCGCATTTGCTTTGATGGCAAGCTCCTGCTGATATTAGCACCTTTGTGAGATTGGACTGGCGATTGACTTAGATTGGCGAACCTTGAATGTATCTGCACCTTTGTCGCAAAAAGGTTTTGGGGCAACGCCGGCTTTTTCAGCCGCTCGTTGGATCTTCATGCCATGCTCATCTGTGCCAGTTAGGAGAATGGCTCTCTCTCCACGCAGTTGGCTATGTCTTTTGATTATGTCCGCAAGAACCATCGAGTACAAATGGCCAACATGAGGGGCTAAGTTTTGGTCAGCTGCCATTCCTTCTATCAACCAACAACCAGCTAACCAGCATTGACATAGAATATCGGCGTCGTGACATAGAATGGCTTTGGCCTTTCGGAAGGAGAAGCAGTCGTGGTGGCAGCCGAAGCAGGCACACGGCGCGCTGCTGTGCTGCTAAGACTTCGTCTACATTCTTTGCAAACCCAATTGGCCCTCCTGCTCTGGCGAGCAAGGTACGAGGTAGCTTCGCGGAAGAATGGTTGATGATGCATGGAGAGTTGTCGCGACAAAGAACGCGCCGAAAAGAGCTTAGTCGGCATTGCACAAAGCCGTACTTATCACGTGCCTTAATTTACCTCATCTCACCGTGCCGCATTAACAGCAGCCCTCTTCTAATCGTTCTGTTAATGGAGATGATTGGCATTAATGGCTATTAGATTGCCCACAAACCATTGTATCCATTCAAACTTACATACAAGTATGCTTACGCCGCCATGATGAATTTAGTTCGCCGAGGCATTATCTTCGTCAGACATACATTCATTGCGTGATGATGATATAAGCTCGCTAGGGCTTTAGATTCGAAGGTATAAGCCAGTATTGGAACTGGACATGGGGAAACTGCTAAATCCAACAAGTTGACGCCACATCTTGATCTTATGCTTCACTCTTTGTTCCTAAACAGCCCAGGCCCCTGTTCTTATTGACGTTCATTTTCTGCCTATTGACCAAAACATCGACCCAGTGTATATTACTGCTCCCACTAGATTCAGTTGACTTGACATGAGGAGAGGTAAATCCAAAGCTTCAGTAATCGTCTCGTATTCCATCGAGCATGATCAAGATTTGTGGACCCATCAACATATATAACATACTACTACTATCAGTCGTTTTCCAACTTGATCAAGCAAGGAAAATACAACTGATCTTCTAGACTTTTGAGCTTGGATTGCGTCCGGGATGCTCTTTCATCTGGAATCTATTGATCACCAGATAAGGAAGTACTCGAGTGCACCTTGATGCGACATTCTTTTAAGCTATCAATAGTATTCGCCTTCTTATTCGTTATTCAGTACGATTTGGCGTATCCTATCGAGTCACAAAGCCATCCTACTCGAGTCAAACGGCTGCCTCCGGCCTGACAAGTCTTCGACCCGTTCTTATCAGTCCAGTATAAATCTCAGCCTTGGAGCTTGCCCTCACTGTCTTCACATCTTCACCTTCATCCAACTTGTAGCAATGAAAATTGGCAGACTATTCTTTGCTTTCATGGTGGGCATCACCGTTGCATCCGCTAGTCCCGATCCGAGACGATGCTGGCGTGTTGGCATGCCTTGCTCAAAGATTAAGCGAGCAATAAACGACACAGGGCAAGCAAATCACAAATCCTTTGGTAAAGCTTCTCCATATCCTGTGATTGTATTCTACGAATCAGTAACATATCTAATCTAAGGTATGAACAGAGCCTCTCGTTCTAACTTTAAGCGAAGAGACAAAAGTGCCGAGGTTAACGAAAAAGAATTAAACGAGGCGCAAGAGAGAGAATCTCTAGCTTTGTGGTAAGTGACGTAGGTATTGGTATCTCAAGACGATTTGCAACAGCTCGATTCCGAAGCTCCTAACATGGTGCATAAAGCGCTCGATTGTAATTACGTTTCCCTGGTGAAGCGAAACGTCAGTGGCACAGAGGAGTCTGGTCATTATGCTGACAATTCTTTGGAAGAGTTCCGGAGGCTTGAGTAATTATCGATTGGAACGGCATGTAGCAAACGGTAGTTATGTCTATGCACCAATGACGGGCCAGGGTTGCATTGAAGCTAACAGGGTCTAGGCCCGTACAATATGACAGCTATATGTCGTGCAATGAACTTTCCAATGGAGAACCACGGGCATTCGAACTGCATACGGAGATAGCTCAGGAGGCAGGTATCGACGATGGCAGGTGTGTTGTAGGGGGACGATGTTTGAGCAAGACCACGGGGGGCAGACCTCTGGTGACACTCCACAGGGGGCCTTGGTTGGCGTTGAGTTTCGACTTAGTTCAACGATTATCGTCCGATAATTTCGGGTCTACTTTTTTGTTCTCCTTCTTTTGAATGTGATGATCCTACGTGTTCGGATCCATAGTTTTTGCTACACGACGCGCAGGGGTATAACAACATGGTTTATGAATGCTGGAAAGCCCGAGGAATCTGCCTTCTCCTCGCACCGTTGTGCTTCAGAACACATTTCCCCTCAACTTGCGCCTTGCGCGGCCGCGTGTGCTATACGAAGGCTCGGCCCGTGCATCCCGGATCGAGAGCGGAGACTTTAGCCCATAAACAAATCTAGATCTGCGTTTGGATGAGAAAACATGTAGTGGGATTCTAATACAGAGCGCACACGCCTTGACCAATCGGGGATTTCCACACGTCGTCCGCTGCGTTCATGCCTGATGGGGGGCATACAAGCTCTGCGTGACCGCCGAGGAGCGTTTCCCGCGTGCTTGACTGAGAGAGTAAAATCACCCGGCTCTGTGTACCCACCGTGTCAGAGTCCCGTTCCACATCCTGCTGGAAAACTATTTTAACGTCTAACAATTCTTTTGGGGCGAGGTTGCATCTTTCCCATGTCTGATGGCCCTTGTCAGTCGTGTGCTCGTGATGAAGTGCTCACACCGCTGATCGAAAGCAAAGCTCAGCACTCTATCAGTCCGTCCAAGTTATTCACCGCCGGGAGGGGGGGGACCTGGGACTTGGTTTTTCGGGGCTGCATCACATCTGTCGTCGCTTGTGGCAGACTACGGAGATGGACTTTCGATCATATTCCGCTAAGATCCGGGACGTCGTCAACAAATTGGTGTTTGATCACGATTTGATCAGCCAATGGACAGTGAGTCAGATGGCTGAGCACGTAGGTGAGTCAGTCGGCCGCCTTTCCGACGTTCTCTGCACGGAATACGTAGGCTGATTCAAGACACCACAACAGCTTTCGTTCGCCTCGTTGCCTCGCGTCTATCCCGCAAAGCGGTGGCGTTCTCAGAATAGCGTGGGCTGCGCAGACACGACAGCCGAGGAATCTTTGCTAGCAACCCTCGCCACTAACGTTGAAGAGCCGTGCACTAATGCTTTCTGTAGTAGCCTACAAGTAGGTGTTCCCGCGTTCCCGTAACTGGCGATCGTTCAAGAAAAGTCCGCCGTGAACGGCACACAGCCATGTAGATACCGGTCCTGAAGTGTTGATCAGCATTGAGTTGGACGAAATATGAGCATATCATGCGTTATACTAGGGAAATCGCGGCTGTTTCTATTGTCGATACCACGCATTTTTGGGATTGGGACGAAGAGATAGAGCCTAACACTTCGTCTCAAGCCTGCTCCGCAGCCTTTCTCTCTCGAGGATTAGCCCCTGAAGCTCCCAAAATGTTTTGCTCCGGGGAAAGCTGTCCGGGCCGAAGGAAGCGCAGGGCGGCTAAATCATTCGTCTCCATTCGCGTACCGACAAGCTGGAAGCGATCTAAGACTGCAGGTGCTTTGACAGAAAACTGTGAAGCGATGGATCCTTGCGGGAGCGAAGTTGCCTAGCGAAAACCCCCAATCCTCATCCGGCTGACCCACCCATTATTACTACGAAGCACCATGCACGCGTGTCAGTACTGGATCAGCTCGATAATCAAAGCTGGGACTTTGTTTTTTCCCGTGACTGCAGCAGCATAAACTTTATTATTCTACGGCAAATAAGGAAGTTGGGATGGTAAAACTGGATTTGTGCTGTAAAAATACTATTGGTGGGTTATCGTCTCGTCCGTTCTGACATCACATTGCTTATGCCTTTCTAGCCTGGACATCGCTGTAATATTACCCTATTCCGTTCCTACGCTTTTTCAATTATAGCCAGAAGAAAGTCGGCGGTTGTCTTCATCTATGACTGACGTTTCTCCGGCACCAGGTTGCTATATAAGCGCCCGACGGGTGACAACAGTTCTCAATGAGTATTTCTTGCATGATCAACAAATCCTCACCATCGTCAGATAAATTTACTTTTGCTAGGCGCATGTGTAGGGCCCCTCGTTGACGCCATCGACGACCTGCATTGAGATCTCAGCGTTCAAGCCTCACACGCAGCCTGTCAATTCCACGCTAATCCTCCAAACATACATATAAAGTCTGGTGACCTCTGGCTACTCTCTCACACTTCTCCCCCCCTCTTTCTTTGGCCGGATCCCGCGCTTACTTGTCCTCCCACGCTTTTGCCAAACGCAAGGACGCCCCACGGTACCCGAGTCCATGGCAGGGGATAGCCCAAAAAGGAGATCAAGGGCCAATAGGCTTGTCTTCCCAGCAGCCGAACCTGAGTATCGTGCGGCACGCCAACGATGTGCTGAGGCTTGTGCGAGGTACAACGATCAAGCAGAATTTGCTTCGCCCGAGCAGCGGGCGCGGTTGTGGCAGCAGTGAGTAAACCTGTCTGTCAGCTCTCTACCGTCTGCCGGGCTTGTCGTGCCCCCGGATCCAAGATTCAATCCACATCGAACCGATGCGCAGAGGCAGCAGCTGACACATACAACGCAGGATTGTTTTGGAACGACCCAAGGGAGCAACGTCGAATCGAACAGCAGCTCACTCAGAAGGAGAAATCCTGCCGACAGGTCGCAAAGCAGCCGGAAATTTGAACACTAGATCCGACATTACCGCCGATGAGGCCACACGCAAGGCTCCCCCGGCGGCCGGATCATCAGCCGTTGAGCCGGGGTCGTCTCATTCGTCCGGCGACTCCCAGACCTCACCACGGCCCCAATGTGTCTCCACGTCGCCAGAGGGCCGTCCCGCCATCAAGGACACACCACCACCCAGCCCTGAGTTCGCGGACGTACAGCCCAAAGCCTCTGTACCAGTCGGCCAAGAATCTGCGGTGGACGAGTATGCAATATCGACACCGCCCCCATCGCGCAAACCGAGTCGGTCGGATCTCCTCGATTCGGAGACCAGGGGCGGAGTCGAGTCGGTAGAGGGCGAGCAGGAGCACGATCCAGCAGTAACGAATCCATTCATCGTCGACGCCCCTTACGTGAAGCCGCCGGTGCATATTGATTACGGGACGAATTTGATCGTTGGCGCCGGGACCTTCATCAATCGAAACTTTGTCGTCATCGACTCACCAATCTGCTACGTCCGCATAGGCGAACGCTGTCTTTTCGGACCGAATGTCACGCTCGCCACAGTCGAACACCCCCTGGGTGAGTATTTTGAGGATCGTGAGTGCTATTGCCTTGCATACTTTTGGAGGGATTCGTGTGTGACTAGTTCTCTGGTCACGCATGCGGGATTTCTTTTTCTTTTCGCACTCGCGTCCCGAGCCGCCGCCGTCGTAACAGAAGACTAATTATTTCGGACATTGTGCAGATGCTGACGAGCGGAGAGGGCCAATTGGCGCTCCTTCCTTCGCGTCCGACATTGAAATTGGCGACGAGTGCTGGATCGCCGCTGACGTTAAGATTCTATGCGGCGTCAAAATTGGTTCCGGCTGTGTGATAGGTGCCGGCAGCGTGGTAACCAAGGTAAGTCGTTCCTGTGCTAGGTAAACTTTTTTGTTACTACCCGTCTGTTCGTACCACCCTCGAGTACGTGTTTGGGTTCACGAATTCGGATGTTTGATCATCTCGTTGCTTCAAGCAGAACCCCACAATCCTAACCAGATCGACGGATGGACGGTTGACTCGCGAGCAGGACATTCCCAGTGGCTGCATAGCGTACGGGAACCCTGCACGTGTTCGCAGGGTGATCTCGCCTGGATATCAGCTGAGCGGTGAGACACCTATCTGCTCCGAAGTGCTCGATTCTGGTAAATGCTCTCCCGAGGAACTATGCGGAGGCAATACCCAGACCACACATCTGGTCCATTGCGGCAAGACTTGTTCGTTACAGCATTGCTCAAGTAGGGAAACTAGAGTACGTTCCAATCTCGAGCTGGGAAAAGACGTGGCGTTGATTCTTGTCGGGATCTTCAGCCTCGCTCATTGGATTGGGTGCTTCATGGGATTAGCATCCTAATTCGCCGTGTGTTTTTTTTTTTAGCAGGGTAGCGATCAACCACCTGTTAGCGAGGCGTCCTTGGGAATACACTTTGGGAAGATATGGCGAAGCACTCTAGTCATGGCAACCTTGCAAGAATTCTGACTGGGGCCATGCTGGTCTTGCTCTGTATGCACGCGGACACAAACGCACACGAAATTTTTTTTTTCTTTCGTTAAGTGCGAGCACCAACGCATCTGTACAAGTAAGGGAGCATCTACACAGAGTACGGAATTATGGAGTTCGGTACAAGGGCGAACGGTCAATAAAAATATCGATGTAAAGGGGGTTTTAAAATCCAGGGACAGACAAAGAACAGATCTTGTTCTTTTATGCACAGTAATACTTTAACATCGGCACGACTAATACGATTAAATCAGGGCATCGGTTTCGCTGCCCAGGGCCACTTTGAACATCCAACATGCCTCACGACCGGCCAGCACCGCGTTACGCGTTGTGTTTTGCCAATCCATCGCGGTAATTGTTCACCTCGACCGCTGCGTACGACATCTGCAGGATCAAGCTTACCTAAAGACGACACGGCCGGCAGGGGCGTACGTCAGATATCACCCCTGACCTTGTATCGTGCAGAAGCACGTCCACTGGAGCGGTTCAGGAAGGACTACAATGAGAAGCGCACAGGATGAGCTCATCCGGGTCTCGTACGAAGCTGAACTGGCAGCGTCATTTGATCCACTTCGAAGCGCCCTCATCAGCTCAACAGGCACCTCCGTGTCAGACTTACGGGTCCGCCTTTTTTTGCTCGGCTCATTCTCCAGGATGGAGGTTGGTGAGCCACCGGGGCCTTAGTGATAGCCCGGCGTTGATGCCAGCGGACGCGCGACTGCCGGACAAAGTCTCCTTTGTTCTCGAGCTGTCAGACGAAAAAGAGGCTCCTGCAGATTTGTCGATCGTCGCAGATCTGACCGGCGGCTGAGCAAGGGCAGCGATGTGGATCGCCGGGGCGATACGGTTAGATCCAGGCCGCTCTTCACTCCAAGGCTGATGCGAAAGGCGTGATTCGAACCAGTCGTCCGGTACGTCCTTGAAACATTCGAGCGGCACAAGATAGGGCACCCAACGGGGTGTGAAAGGCATCAAGACGAGGAATCTCTCTGCCTTCTCTCAACCGCAAAGGCGCTTTCCACCCGACCGTGGCGTCCTTATCGGCATCCACTGCAGATGAAGCCAGACGACTCGCTCTCCCGTCTATAACGGCTCGTCGTGTCTTTTCTGCGACTGTGCTGGACCCGCCCTCGGAAGGACGCAAGCACGACCGTTCAAGCCACCGGCTTTCCACGACCGTTCTGCAACTAGCCGATCATGCCGGCCTGGCCAAGCCAGGAGTGCAGAGAGGGGCGGCGAAGGATTGCCAAAGGACAGAGCAACGAAGATGATCGAAGGCCCCGCCCATCCTCATCCACCGCACCCGCGTGGCAGGATTGCCCTGTCCGGCCGTGTTTGACTCATTTTAGCTCCAAGGACATGCCGACACGAAGTGAGAGCGAAAGAGAGGGGGTGGTGTTTCCGTAGTGCGAGCGACGAGACGGGGGGAGAATCACGCAAGACGAGCATGTATCACAAAGGACGAACGCTTACTCGAAACGCATCCTCTCTCCTTGCCTTTTGCACCTCGTCACACGGCGTAGTTCTGCCGTCACACGTGAGCCCAGCAGATGGAAGAGGCATCCCCTCCCAACCCCGCCGCTTTCTTTTCGACGTTCGTCCCCAGCGACGGCCGCCGCTGCAGGAGTCTGCAGAAAAGAATCGACAGGCCGAACAGCGGAACACCCCCCCCCCCCCCCCCAACAAATCCCAAAACTGATGCAGCGTGTCTCCTTTTTTTTTTCTAACAGGACGAAAGTAAAGAAAAGAGAAAGAAGAAAAAAAATTTTTGGAAAAAAAATTTTTTTTTTTGGTCCGGGTATTCCTGAAGGGAAAGGGGGAAAAAAAGGGCCATCCCCGTCCCCTCCCCCACCCACCCCAACGGACTATACAAGTAAAGTCTACGCTGATCAATTACCCGCCCAGCTCCTCGTGTAACCCTAGTCAAAAGGCGCATGTCCCGACTCGTGGGCGACCTAGGGACAGGTTGGTTTGCGTACTGCCTGCCTGTCTGGATGGATAGATGGACGATGTAAAAAGAAAAAAAAATTCTCTTTCTCTCTCTCTCTCTCTCTCTCTCTCTCTCCCATTCCTTTATCCCCGTTTTTCGCATCCACCCTCAGCTCATTCGTACATATCTATGCGTGTGTGCGTGTATGGGTGAAGGTCTAGGGCGACAAGGCGCGTCCTGGATGCGAGCGAAGGGGCCTTCACCGTACCCGAGAGGACACGGTGGTAGCCCAGCGGTGGGAGGACGAAGGGGGCTTTTCTACAAGTAAGCCTGTGTGAGATCTGTGGTCGTGGGGAAGGCGTGTGGCACACCCCTTTTGGGGCTTGGAAAAAGGGAATTGTTCTCAGTCCGAAAAGTTGGTAGGTGGGCAAAAAACGACTCTCTTCACAACAGGCGTCAGTGGTTGCGGTGGCACACGGCACGGTGTCAAATGATCTGGCATAGCTCTTCCCGCAGAAGGCGACGGTGCATGAAATCGAAGGCAAAGTTCATGGAGCGAGATAAAGCGCCCCGAGAATGATCAGCAACCAAGCCTGGAAAGGCAGATAACGGTGAATGGAATCATGTACTGTTTTATTTTTTTAAACTTGTTTTAAGAATACACACAGTCATCGTCCCCTTGGCCTGTCCCAATACTCAATCATCATCAGACCAGCCAAAGCGAACACACTTACACACGCGCGCTGCTACACAGCCTCCTCAAGATAGTTGCGAAACCGTGCGTCGTTCTCGAGCCTGCACTCTCTCACTGCGTCGTAGCAAGCCATCAGCAGGTTAGGGAACTTGCGCATCCAGTAGTTCAGGTAGCCTGATGGCAGGTCGCCAACCTTCTTTTTGGTGAAGTCGTCCATGTCCGCATAGTGGTTTTTCTTGTTGCGAAGCGCCCGTAGCAGGTCCAGCATGCGGTCGCCCGTGTACTTGCGCTGCTTGCCCAACGAATCGACAAAGCACCGATCCAGCTCGGCGAGGAAGTCGCCCTTGTGCACGTTACGCTCGCGCCCAATCTCCTCAAGGATCTGCAACGCTCGCGAGGGTGGGTCGCGGCACTCGCGCTCCCAGTGGTCGGACACGTCGCATAAGAAGTTCAGCCGCTTGCTGTCCGACCAGAAGAAGGGGTGGTTCATCACCTCGGCGGCTGTGGGCCGTTGCTCTGGCTGCTTTGAAAGCATCCACTCGATCAGCTGGCGAGGTTCTTCGACCGAGTCGCCCCACTGGCTGAGCTTGTCGAGCCTTGGCTTGTCCCACTTCTTGATGTTGATCTCGCGTTCGACGTGGCCAATATCACCGTCTTCGGCGTCGAACGGGTGGGACCCGTTAGTCAGCACATAGTAGAACACGCAGCCGAGGGAAAATATGTCGACGGCGCGCTTGACGCCAGGGGCTGCTCCGTCTCCGTTGGCCGAACCGGAGTTCGAGTCGTTCTGGGTCGACGACTGCGTGCCTGCCCCATTGCGTGGCTGGCCGATCACCTCAGGCGCTTTCCACCCAATCGTACCGGCATTACCAACCGTACCCACAAGCGTGCTGGCATTGTCCTGCAACATGCGGCATCTGAAGTGAAGGGGAAAAAAAAAGTCAGCTTATCCGACGAACAATAAGCAGAGGGGAATTTGACGAAAACGAGGGACAGCGAAAAAAAATTTTTTTAAAAAAAAAAAAAAACAAAGGATAGTGGGGAGTATGTAGGAGAATCTCAATCGAGAGGGACTTACAGTCCGAAATCAGAAATGACCAGACGCGGTCCCTTTGTCTGATTCTTCTTGGGATAGGCGACGAGGATGTTCTGCGGCTTGATGTCGCGATGGATAATGCGCAAGCTGTGTAGGTGGCGCAAGCCTGCCGCAATCTGGTATAGGGAAGCGGTCATGTTGGCATTAATCTCGTTGAGTAGACGCATGTGGCTGTCAGCCATGCCGTCAACCGGCTGGCCTTCGCGGAAAAGATCCCACAAGCTTGTTTGGCACCTCTCGACGGCGATGTACCTAGCTTATTGTTAGTAAAAAAAATTGAGTTCCTAACTGAAGCATGTCCTTTCTTTCTTCTACACGCTGGAAGGAGTGGGTGAAAAAAACACATACAAAAAGTCCTTGTCTTTCTCGTGTCGAAAGTACCTCACCACGTTGGGATGATCGTCGCTCTGGGACAGGAGCTTGATCTCCTGCGACGCCAGATCGTAGTATTGCAGCAGCATTCTCTTGACCGCCACCTCTCTACCCTCGAACGTGCCTTCATACACCGTCGTGCCCCCGCTGCCGTAGCCCAGCACTCGATTCGTGTCTACCTTGATGCTGTTGATTTGCATCGAGTCCATGACGTCGGTGATGCTTCCCGCGTCTGCGATACCTGGTCCTGCAATGTCCTGTTGCATGCCCGCCTGTCTAGACCCGACAACGCCATCGACGATCTGATCGATCTCGGTGCCCGCGCCGTTGGTGTTGTTGCTTTCAGCGGCCTTTTGCAGCTTCTTCTTCAAGTTGCTGGGTCTGTTCTTCTGGCCGCCCCTGCTTCCGCGGTGCGGCTTCTTCTTTTTCGGCGGCATTGGCGGCGTGCCATCCTCGGTCACGGGGCCTTGAACCACGAGCTCGGAATCCTTGACCGAGGGAGCGATGCTCTCGGTGCCTGTCTCAGCGCCCTCGTCGACGACTTCCGCCGCGAAGCGGACCTTGCGTTCGGTCACGACAGGCTCTGGGGGAACGGCCTCGTCCTCTTCGACAGCAGGCGTCTGGACAACGACTGGATCAACGGGCACGATCTGCTTCGTCTGCGATGCCGGAGCTGACTGCCTGTTCCACCACTTCAGAAGTGGAGGAGCGAAAACGTAGAGCGCGATGATGATCGACAGCAGGTTGAACGCCGTCTGCTGGCCCAGGAAGCCGGACAGAGTCTCGAACTTGGATCTGGGTGGATCGATCGTGACAGGCTGCCGACCAACGATGCTTCCAGCCTCGTTCTGAAGTATCGGGTCGTGCAGTCTGCGCGCCTCTTCCTCCGGCGGCGGGCCGGAGATGGTCAGGAGGTTCTGATCGCGCCTCAGGATTTCGTTGAGCGCGTGGACGCCGACGAGGGAGCTCGGGGTGAGCGCCTGGCGCCTCTTGGTGTCGTCGTCGAGCCCGCCGAAGCCGTCGAGGTAGCGAAAGGAGCTGTAGCACTGCGCAAAACCGGCCCCGTCTGTGACGGACGGGTAGCTTGTCTCGGACAGAGCGTAGAAGCTGCCGGACTCGGTACAGTTGATGAAGACGTTCTCCGACAGCTCGCTGTTGACGAGCGGGCCAACGGGTTGAGGTAGGATGACAAGCGGGGTCTCGCGCGTGTCGGCCCCCTGAGGCTTCACGACGTCGAAGACGCGCACGACGGGCGAGGAGGTGAACTGCTTTTGGTACAAGGGGTTGGGCGCAACACCGCCGGTGCGGTCGTGCTCCAGAGCGATGATGGAGCCGTCAAAGCGGCTGTAGATGTACTTGTTGTCCAGGGTGTCGAAGTACTGGGCGACCAGGTCGTCGTCGCGCTTGTTGGGTGTCCACTCGAAATACTTGATGGTGCAGATGTTCTGCTGCGTGCGCTGCGACTGGATGTTGACCGTGTACTCGGTGCGGCCAAGGTTGAGCGTGGGCGAGAACTCGCACTCCTCGTCCTCGTCCTCCTCGTCCAGCATCAGGTTGTTGACCTTGCGGCACGACTTCTGGCCCATGATGCCGCCGCCGGTGGAGCTGAAGTACTTGAGTGCGGTACCGTCGGTGGCATTCAGGGTGTAGAGGGTGTTCTTCTTCTCGGCCGTGTAGACAAAGGGCATGTTCGGGTCCTCGTACGGACTGTAGTGGTCGAACAATTTTTTGACGGTCATGTCCCACTTCTGGACGCCGCCACCCTCGCCGGGCACGAAGATGTAGATGGTGCCGCCGTCGTTGGGCTCCACGATCCACATGATGTCCTCCTCGTTGCCCATGCGGTCGTACTCTCTGAATCGGTCCTTTGCATACGAGATCTCCACCATCGGCCGATCCGAGTGGAACTTCCACAGCTCCTTCCCCGAGCTCCTCTTCCTCGCGTGAATGGACCCGTCGACGGTCGCCAGAAGGACAAAGTCCTCGACTTCCCAGTCCTGCAGTCTCCGCGCACGGACGGTTTGAAGGCCAGCAGAGGCCGTTCCGGCAGCGGATCGTGGCGCAGACGGGGCTCGGACGGCGCGGCCATTGTCGCCAGCGTCCTGCTGGCGACCATGGACGGCCGGAGCCAGAGTCGCTACGGCGCGCGCATCTTTGGATGAAGATGGTGATGGTGATGATATGAAGTGTTGTTGGTGTGCGTAATCGGTGCTCTTGCCCCGACGGTGGGTGGGCTCGTGATGGCCGCCCAGGCTCGGGGCGGGCGGGTTCCTGTTGACACCGCCGGGGCTGCTGTGGTGCTGATTGCCGCCAGCGTCATTAGGCGCCTGCGTGAACTGCCTCAGGGCTGCGTTCTCAGGCGGGGAGCTGCGAACGCCATCCTGTTGCGGATGCTGCTGCTGAGCAGCCGCAAAGGCTAGAAGCGTGTAGAGCGTGAGTCGGAAGGGTCCGGCCAGCCCATTTGGCATTTTGGTGTCTACGGAGTCTGTCCTCAGGTGCGTTCAAGTCGCCAGGATGAATTGCGAGGACGGACGGGCTGGCAAAGTCGGTACTTGTGCTGGGTCGACGTGTGTTTTGTGTGTCAGAGGCAGGCTGCGGGAGAGTTAGCTACGCCCAGAGCCAAGGGAGGATCAGGAGCCTGCCGTGCCGTAGGGAGCTGCTCGACGCGAGCAGCAATGCCGCTCAGCACGGAGCGTAGCGACTGAACGGATGCGGGGTGCTGGCCCGAACGATACGAACTGGAGAGGTTGCTGCTGCTGCTGCTGCCCTTCGCTGGTCCGACTGCGAACCAGCGCGTGGACATGGGCACGTTCCAAGAACAGGAACAATGGAGGAGCCTCGCTACAGACGCGTGTGAAAGAAACGAGTGGGAGCGTGAGGCTGGATATCACGCAACGGAGGGGAAGGAAGGGTTGTAGCGAGGTGTTTGTGGTAGCGGGAGCAGTGGTGGTGTGGTGTGGTGTGGTGGTGTGGATGGTATGGAGGACGGCGAGAGTAGGCCGAGACTGGGCGGAGAATTATCGAGAAGGTCGTTTAGGAAGTGCGTGAGCTGATCTCAGCCAGAGCACCGTGCAGCCACTAAAGTAGGGGAGGGGGGCCCGCCGCGATGTGGGGGGGCCGGGCGCCAATGGTAGGGGGGGAGGGGCGCTTGGGCAGTTGGCCGGCGGGGGGGTTGCGTTCCAAGCCAAACAGACCGGTGGGACTGCTGAGAATGCACAGCCGTGAACGATAGCCTTGAATCCTCCTTCAGCCTGGCCACCGCCGCGTTCCTAGTGTCTTTCTCGCCTTCCGTTTCATATTTGCGCTTGTTCATCCCGTCGTTGTCCTGTCTCCATGCGCTTCCGGG
Source organism: Verruconis gallopava (assembly GCF_000836295.1). Classification (NCBI taxonomy): domain Eukaryota; kingdom Fungi; phylum Ascomycota; class Dothideomycetes; order Venturiales; family Sympoventuriaceae; genus Verruconis; species Verruconis gallopava. Next base: position 166,311 of record NW_015622163.1, on the reverse strand, counting down.
CTCGCGCCCGCTGAATGGAAGCCGATCGAACACGCGGCCGGTCCCGCTGCTGGGCGCGGCCCTGGGCCGGTTCTGGGCCACGGGGCGTCTGTGACTTGCTGTCGCCGCCGCCGTTCTAGCGCCCGCCGATCCAAGGCACTGCCACCCGCTTTCCACCCGCACACGCGCACACAGTTGCACGCACAACTGCACGCACAACCGCAGGCGCACACACATGTGCTCGCACTGCTCGCACTGCACGCACAACCTGCCTCTGTTCTGCCGCCCACGTCATCCGTTCGGTGCCGCTGTGCGAGCTCCAGCCGGCCGTGTCTCCAGCCCCAGTCGTACCACTCGCCGGGACCGACACCAGCGGCTGAGCGTCGCGAAACGAGAGCTGGCCCCCCGCAGGCTCGTGATGGGTTCCTTCAACGATGCTCCCTCGTTTTCTTTCTCTCTCCTTCTCTTTTCCCTTTACTTTTTCCGTGCCTTGGCTTGGATCGTGCGGCGAAGAACGGCGACGCAGGACGCGTACGGCGAGGCATCCAGCCCCCCTTTCCCCCGTCGTCGCTCGCTTGTTTCATCTCGAGTCCATGTTCACTGGCCGGCCGTGTTTCATCGAGCCCAATCCGGGCCAGTCTCCATACGTGCTTTCGTCGCTCTGTGGTGTTGGTTCCACCCGGCGCGCGGATGTTCCCCTTCGTTTCCTCTTCGTGCTCCACACCTGGAGCTGCGGCGGCGCTGCCACAAGTGTCGCCGTTACCGCTGCCTTCATCCGTGCTGAAGTAGCATCGAAACTCCTCGCTAGCGACGCTGACCATCCAGCTTTCCCGTATTCACGTGCTCCCGCTCAACCAGCACCAGCTGCAATCTGCCATCCGCCTGCGTGACCGCCTCAGGGCAATTGTGCAGATCCGCTGGCGCATCACAAATGGAAGAAAGCTGCCTACAACGATCAATCCTCCTCACGGGCCTCCGCACGGCCCTTCCCCGTACTTTGGTGCGCAAAGACAAGTATCCATCTTTCTCCTTCTGCCAGCAATCAAACCGGATCGATCGCTCAATGGTCTCCAAAAGTTCGCCGCGGTTCTTTCGGCCTGCCTCCGTGATCTTCACCGCTATACCTCAGCTCTCTCAGCTCCCTGCGTGACAGCTCCCGCCGCAGTGCCAGCGGTGGCCCTGCCCTCCCTCTCTACATCTCTCGTATGCAGTCAGAGCTGGCGCGCCTGACGCCGCAGAAAGGAAAGGGCAAGATACCGACCAGTTTATGCGTCTGACCGTGAACGCCCCCTCCGCGACAATCGAGTGCTCGAGCCAGACTGGCGCCGCCAATCAGCCACTCGGCGCCGCCAGTCGCCTCAAAGCCGCCGCACGTGGCATGGACATTGCGATCTTTGTACACGCCGTACATTGCTCTGCTCTGCCCTGCCCTAACCCTACCCTTTAACCTTACCTTGACCCTACTCTGCCCTCAAGGCCAACATGTGATGACGCCTGCCCACCGCTGACGCAGGCCAGGCCCGCGAATCCCGTCCACTCGTTTGTGGACGCGGACGAGTGCCCCCGAGACGACGAGGGCGACCGCCGACGGCACGGCGGACGCGTCCTGCTCCCCACGCGTCCAACGGGGCCCGATGCGTCCGACAGAGGAACCTTACCGCCGTCGGATGTTCTGCGGAGCGTCGTACGCGTGGGTCGGTCCTGTGCAAAGATGTCTTGACCGCCTCTTCAGGCATCGCAACAGCGAGCGTGGATCGGGACGACGGCGACCTCTAAGGTAGCACAGAAGTCCGCGGGGCCGTCGTCGTAAATCCGGTCGAAACGGCGTTGAACAGCAACAGTGTCCGGTAAGCAAACAGAGCAGAACATCCGCCTTGGCCTTCGCCTTTTTTTTTGGCTCTCGTAAAATTTTTCTTTTCCCCCCACGAACCTGCATCGCGTAGCGAACGTATTCTGTGTCTGCATCAACGTGCTTGTCCACCGCCGCCGACGTTTCACGCCCGAAAAGTCAACAGCGGAACGGTAGCGTGAATCCATCTCGGGAGAAGGGGCAAGGGGGTCCAGCACTCGAGAATGCAGTATGGGCGGCACGCAGCGGACCGCTCGTTGAGGGTACCAGCGTAGCCGCCGCGGTCAAGGAGAGTTCAGAACGAGCGACCGCAGCCCCGAAGACGTCGCGTTCTAGGACGCTTGTACGAACTTCGTCTTTGGCGCTGGTGCAGTGGGCAGCCGAGACCAGAAGTTCAGTCTTCTAATCTGTATCATAGCGGACTGTGGCTAGGGCTAACTTTAAAGATGTTTGATTCGATGTACCTCTTTTGATACCTTGAAGTACGTACGTCTTTAAGACTATCAGTTGAAAGAAATAGAAAAAAAAAAAAAAAAGAACAAGGGAGGAGTGGAGTGGCTCTTTAGACTGTGTATCACGAGAGCATGGTCTACATGCTCGCTAATTTGCTCATCCCTAGTCTATGAACATTGAAGAAAGTGCCACATTACGTGCATCATGTAAGGGGTATCTCTTGAGCCAACCCTTGTGTCAGCGGAGAGCAAGATTCCAACATGTCCTCGTGTTCGTCGTTCATCGTCGTTTCGCGATTCCAGCAGAACCGCAATCCCAGGCGCCCCCCGAAAGTGTCCAAACGCTATGTACCCGACGCTCTGGGGCTCGGTTGCTGCAGCGGAAGGCTGAACTCGTCGTCGCTGCTCTGATCGTCAAGAGACTTCCGCAGCGACAAAAGGCCGCCCCCGTCTAGGCCTCGGCCGACTTGGGACCGAGACGCAGACGTCCAACGCTGAAATGAATCCAGAGGCTGAGCAGCAGACAGGGACGGGCGCAAAGTGTCCGTGGGTGTTGGCAGCAGGATAGACGTCGACGACTTCGAGGTGCTCGCCCGGTGCGACGTTTGCGGCCGGTCCGTCTCCTCGAACGCCACGGAGCTGGGGGAAGGCAGAATACCTAGCCGAATGTCCTCGATGGCCGTCTTGCTTCTGTGCGAAGCTGGGATGTCTGGCATCGGTGGGATCACGTCGATGCTGCCGTGCTTCGACGACATCCTGCTCTTAGGTGAACTTCTGCGGCTTCTCTCCTCGCTAAATCTGCCCAGCTGAAAGCTTTCTCTCGCTTCGGATCCCCTTTCTGCCGCCACTTGCAGCGGAGCTCTCGTCGCATTGATTGCCTGCAGACTGGACGACGGAAGCTTTCGCCTGACGGAACCCTTCGATAATCGTGTTCGAGTCCCCGACTTTGATACTTGGAATGAGTCTTCAGGATCCAAGACTGGTTCTTCTGGAAAATAATGCCATTGCCTGTTCTGCACATCCCATCGCCTTCGAACCCTGGTACCATGACTTGTGGTTATAGTCACGGTATACCCAAATCCAGACGTCTTGATCCCTTCGATGTCGACATTCCTTTTCGCGCTTGGCCCTGACTTGATCGACATGGCCTGGTCCGCATCTGCCGGGAGCTGACTGTCCAAGGCTTGGGCTTTTGTCTGGACGAAGATTGACCGCAAACTACTGCTTTGAATGCTAGTCTCACTTGTGGGATGGCTCGGCTTGACTTTGCTGGCCTCAGAGGCTCGGGAAGCTCGATTATGTTTGACCAGCGAGAGAATAGCCGGAGTACAGGCACATATCTTGAATGGTTAGCATACGGCGCCATTATGTATGAATGGCACACTCACGATCGCCACGTCCATCTCAAACTCAGAGCATATCCAATGAGGCTGAAAAGTGATCAGTATCGAGGAGCCGACATCAGCGGGTCTACATACTTGTGACCACCACGTAGGGTCCCCGCTCGTAACCATTAGCCAGAGATAATACAACCTCACGCAACCGACAGCAACAACGAGGAAGCCTCCGCATAGAATTCCCGCGACTGCTTGACGCTGTCTACGGCTCATGTTCAAGGAGAAGATGACAGGGAGCGGCAGCACGGCCAACACAGCCTCTGAAAATGAGTTCAGAATTCCCACAATCATAGCGGTGGCACCGAGATTGCTGCACTGTATCTACGTCAGCAGGGGGTACCTTGTGAGAAAAGGTCGTTCTTGCCTTCGCCTCAGGAATTGGAGGGAATGCCCACAATGCCTTTACTGGCCTGTCCACGAATCAGCCGAAACGTTTGACCTTTAGAAGCGTTTGGACACCCTACCAGCAGCCAAAAACAGAGGTGGCCTCCTGTGCGAGGAACAGGCCGAGGAGAAAGGCACTGTTTGCGTGGAGAACCCAGCGATACTTGTCCAGCCCAAGGTGGTTCACAAGGCGATAGTAGAGACTCAAGATGGAAGCTCGTACGCAGTTCGAGGTGAAGTACCAGAGAATCTTAATGGCGAAAAGAACCTTCCCAGACACTGTCTCGACACCGTTAGCGAGGATCCAGAAGAGCGATCGACTTGTACCCACCCTCGACCGAGTCCAGGGGAATGTCCCATGAATGCCGGTTCCAGTAGTACAGGTGACTGCCCAGCACGATACAGGTGGTGACTCCGACGGCGCCAACCTGCGAATATCAGCATGCTGCCTCGACTGGATCATATCGGATGCAGAATTTACAAGCGCAAGCGCCAGGAACATGTCGTCCAGGCCGAAGTACTTGCGAACCCATATTCGCGTGTACAGTCGCACCGAGGCGCATACGAGTGTGATCGTGAACGCTGTTGAGTTGACGATGTAAAGTTCAATCCCTCGCTCCTGAGGGTTGATATAGTTCGGCGGCGGGTATGAACTGAGATCCGTCGGAGGGAACTTGAACACGCTCCGTCTCCACATCGACCATTGCTCGGGGTTTCTCATGGGAGAAGCCGCAGCGATGGCCATGTCCCGGCCTCACTTTGGAGCAGCGGGGGTGGCATAGAGTGATATGGCAAGACCGCTCACGAGTTATGTGATAGTCAAGACCACGGTTGGCCTTCTTCTGTGCCTTATTATACTTTGTACACTAGAAAAGTGGGAAAGACTTAAGGCGATGCGGAGTAGGCTGCGCGTCTGACTCGCGGCTCCAACCTGGAACGAGATTCAACGAAACCGTCGAACAACGCTAGGAGCAAATGTTTATACACACAGTACGTTATGAAAAGGCCCCACAGTTGACCGCAAGGCCCCTTCGACCAGACCTCAATCCTTTCCCTCTGGAGGAAATTAGAAGAAAGTGACACGGCGGATATTGGCCTTGGGACGGCAATCTCGCACATAAAAATTGTGCCTGAAGTAAAGTCCTCGCTGTGAAGATCATGCAGAAAGCACAGGGAAATCCGGAAAGGGCAGCATTGGCAGCAAGTGCGGATCGACCAGCGGCGCTCGTCGGAGCTTTTTCTCGTCGTCACTGACGCGATAGGCTGCTCAGGTGAAAACGAAACCTAAGATGCGGCCAGAGGATCGATGGAAATAAGACGGGATGCTGCCAACCAGTGTTGGCTTACAACCATGAGTCCAAAGCGTACAAAGCACTCCGTAGATGGTATTAAGCCGTTGCATGAGTCGTATCCATGCTGCAAGAGGCCGCTAGCAAAAGGTCCGGCACAGCAAGCACCTTGGTTCCATGGTCGTTCAACGGCCAAAGCATATCCCTTTTCGGCCGCGTGCATGAGGCGCAAGAAACGTGGGCAGGGACTGGCCGCAGCCCTCCCTGGATCATCCCTTTTGAAGATTTCGATGTTCCGATTCTCTTCCATAGCGTCGAAAGGATCTGCTACGTCGCGGATATAAAGTTGGCATTCGTGCCTTATGGTGCGACAGTCACTGGATTGGTACGCGATCTCGGTATCCAATAAGTATCCAGACAGCCGGCGCGCCGGACACCTCCAACCTCGATCGCAAGTTGCCGCTAAGCTGAAACTGGACTGGCACGCTATCTGGAGGCGGAACACATTGTACTTGTACTACGGTGATAGCATTATCTTTCCTCCAAGTTTGGACTTTGTTCAAGCCACTTCGGATCTAGAACGCAAGCGCGATCATCTCAGGGGCCGCGTCACGCCGTTCGCGTAAATTATACGCAGCTGAAAAGAGCGCTTTTGCTATAGACGGTTCCTAGTGCCTTGTGGACTTGCAATCCGGTGCTTCGAAGTATGATTGTAAGGACAAAAGGTAATTGTGGCCAATCTACTCTGTTGCACCAAAGCGACAGAGATTCATTCCGTCTACGTTTGGCATGAGTTCGACCGAAGCGGATGAGCGTGCTCGTAATTGAGCGAGTTTGGAGGGTCCTAGCTCGGCCTGAGCACAGAAAAGCATGTAATGGACGACCCGGCGAGGTTCAACAACACCTGATGATCAGTGCTGAAGCGTAGCAGCAGACAAGCCTCTCTCCCCCTCTCTCTTTCAATTCGTTCCGAGGCGAATGTGTTTTGTATTTCGGACACCACGAAATGGACCGGCCCAATTCGACGCAGAGCCGCGGAATCGCACGGCATGCGGGTATCTCAGCGAAGGCCCAGCACGTTTGAAAAGCCATCGACGATGCTGGGTGTCGGCCAGGATCTGCAGGACTGACTAGATTCAGCCGCGCGAGTCGCACGTAATGTTGACCAGACGCACGGGAAAGAAGAGTGGAGAATCGCGCAGGTGAACGCCCGCCCAGTTGGCGCGCACCCGTCCACCAGGAAAGAAAGAAAAAAAGTATTCAAGCCTTTAAGCCGGTGCGCGTTTCATCACGAAGCGCATGCGTAGGCCTTGCTCGAAGACGAGGCGCCTTACGGGGACCACGCGCCCAGCAAAAGCAGGACGGACAACAAAGTCTCCCAGTCCCGCGTGCCGTAAGAAGGGAGCAGCGAGGCCAGATGCTGGTACGATGCGCAGTTAGCTCAGCACTTGGTCCAGGTTGCTTTCAGGCCAAGTTGTTCGGCAGTACATCTTTCAACTGCTCAGCCCAGCTTTCTTTTGGTCCCAAAACACCCAAGCTCCTTCAATGAAACACGGGGGTGGTTTGGAGGGTGGAGGGGAAAAAGTCAAAAAAAAAAAAAAAAAAAATCTTGTCACTGAGAACGCCTTGACGCAATGAATGTATATTTATCTATTCCGTAATGTCATGCCCCCATAAGTAGATGCTACGGCCATGCGAAATCCAACACACAGCATGATCTTCGCATCAAGAGCAAAATTTTTGACCTCTGGTTCGTATCCTTAGCCAACCACACTCACCCTCCGATGCCCGTTGCCATTCGTGTACTCCAGTCCCTCGTCCCCTTCCATCTCCTCCATTTCCTCCTCCTCCATCTCGTCCCTCTCTGGCAAACTGCTCCTTTCAAGTGCCTCATCCACGTCCATGATATCCTCCTCGTACTCATCCCTTGATTTGACCGGCATATCCTCGCCGCCGGGCGCATCGCGCTTTCTCACGACGGGAGTGCCACTGTCCCAGCGTTCCGTCCGTCTCCTCACTCGTCTCATCCCGCTCGCCAGGCTTGCTGCCTCCTCGCCCCAGTCATTGATCTCCCAATGACAGGGCTTGAGGCTCGCCATCATGACGAGTGCGCGCGCCGCAGCCATGGCCTCTTGCTGTGCAGTCTGTAAACCCGTAGCGCCATCTTCCTCCGAGTCGTACATGTCTGGCAAGGCCCTGCACCTCTTCCACGCGCGCGCGACAGTTCCCGAGTCCTTGGCCCGTCGTCTCTTAGCCTTTGCGTGGGCCTCGCGCAGACCACGGTCAAGAATATAATTTACATTCTCCATGCGGTACCTTTCTACGGCCTGCTGATGGACGGTAAGCGGCCGGCTGCGCTTGGGCTCGACAATCTGGCCGTTCAATGGAATGTAATATCCGTGCGGGCGGGCGCCGAGGGAACTGCCTCCGCCCGGTGTAGATTCTTCTTGTTGTCGTTGAGCTGCCGCGGCTGCGTTTGCAGCGGCTATGTTTTCTGCTCTGCGTCTGTGGCCCCAGTTTCCCCTGCCTGGGCCCTTGGGCGCAGGTGAAGAAATTGCGGCGCCAGTCGATGGTGTGGTTGCATCTTCGTTTAGGATAGCGTTGACGCGCAAGCCTGGTGCTGAAGTCTTCGAAGCGTGGTGCATTGTAGCATACGAGCCCGTTGGACTCGCCGAGCGCGTTTGATCGCTGTCATAGCCTTCTTCCTTAACAGCGCTTCCATGTAGGTTCTTGAATGCGCGACTGGCTTGTGATGGCGCCGGTGAGCCGTAATCCCTGGCCGGGCTTGCCGCGTCATTTTCAGAAGTCATCGAGAAGACACCGATGCCAGAACTGTTGAGGGCTATGTTACGTAGAAATATGTCAGTGGTTGATGCTGCCTCTCGCCAGAAGCGATGTCAAAGTGACGAAGGGAAGGAGAAGGGAAAAAAAGGAACATACTGCCTTTCTTGCTCGTCCTCTTCGGCCCCGTAACCACCGGTGCCATGTCCGTCATCAGTATATTTTCTCTCTCCCTCCGCTTCGCCTCGCCGAACTCCTTCTCCTCCTCAGAGTCCACGTTCTCCAAAGCTTCCTGTTCCTCCGTCAGATACTCGAACTGTGGACATTTGATCGGCATCTCTCTCTCGTCGCCCTCTCTACTTCTCCTACCGGGCCCGTACGGGTTCGCTAGTGCATCCTTGGTCGAGAAGTCGCTTTCCAGGTACCACCACATCAGCCACAGGAACGCCGTCGCACGACTCCGACTCGACAAATTAGGCTTCATAACAAGATCGAAGAAGTCCCTCGGCACATCGAAGTGCATCTCTGAGATCTTGGGTGCGTACTGGGACAGGACGAAGATGAGGTTGACAGGGTTGGTGCGTGGGATGGGCGCTGCGCGAATGTCCTCGAGCGTCGAGGGTTGCTCCGTGTCCTCGGTCGCGCCCTTAAGGATCGACTTCAGCCTTGGAGCGTCTTGCAGCTGCTTGTAGGCATTGGGATCTTGTTTTGCCTGCAACGACGGTATGGAGTGGTATGTGCGCAGCTGAGCTCGCATTTCAGGAAAGACTACGTTTTTCTCACACGTCAGTACATGCAGCGCGCAAATGCTCAAAACCAGCTGGGAAACAGAGACAGGGCCGTACAGTTCAATGTTGTGTTCATTCTGCCGACATTGACCAACAAACACACCATGGCCATGTTCAGCGCGGCCGGCCGCTCAGTCAGCAGCTTGTCCTTGAGGATCTTGCTGCACTTGCTGCTTTTTGCCATGGCATCCAGATAGATGTCGGCAAACGTGTGGCCGGCCGTGCCGTCGCTGGCCTTGTGAAAAACTTTCTTGTCGTCCTCAAACACATATTTCAAAAAATCATATTGGATGTCTTTGCGCCACAGCGGCACGCCGTCCTCCTTCTTGAGGTGCCGGATCTTGTTGCCAGAGTACACCGACGACACGCTGCCGTTTGCGTTTCGGCGAGTGGTCGTTGGGTTGGCCGTATACATGGGTTTGGTAGTGCTGGAGGGCGGATGTGGTGCAGCGTCGCCGGGAGTGGAGCCGGGCGTGGACGCCATTGCCAATTCCGCACGCTTCGGTTGCAACGACTGGCGAACGGGGGTTGTCGTGGTCGTCGTGGTTGTCGCAGGTGCTTTGGACGTCGAGGAAGAGGCTGGTTGTGGATGTGCTGGTGTCGTTGCTGACGTCGAAGATCTCGCACCACTGTGTGCCTTGGGTGTCGAGGATTCTCCAGCAACTGGATCTCCGGCAAGGATGTGCTTCAAGCTACTCTTCGCCTCTGGCTTCTCCTGCTCGGCTGGTTTAGCAACAGAACCGGCCAAATTCAACGTCGGTGCTGCTACCGCTGCTGCTGCCGAGTTCGCAGAAGTCGACGGTGCTGACGACGGGAGATCTCGCGCAGGGTGCGCAGTTTTCGAGTCCATCCTGCCACAACAAGAGCGTGTCGCAGACGAGCGATCTGAGTCCGCAATAACGCAGCCAGAGGAAGTGGACCGACTCTTGAGACGGATGAGCAGAAGACTCGGTCGAAAGAGACACGGGAGCTTCCTTCCGTCGCCCTCGGCCGGTCGTCACACTCTTTGGTCGTGCACGGCGATGGGTCGACTCGGGTATAAACGCCTTGCGCGCCTCCTACTGGTCCTGGGTTCCGGCCCACGACAGAAAAGAGCCGTGATGGGGAGCAGGAAGCAGGAAAGGGATGAAGGACGACGACAACGACAATGGAGACGGTTGCAGACACTCGATTCGAGAGGTGTCGGAGGCTAAAGCGCCAGACGGAAATCCAAGAACGCTGCTAATTTGGACTTCGGGCTGACAGAAAACGCAGCGTCACTCACGCCATTCCCGCACTAACAAAAACCAGATGAGGCTTTGCATTGCTACTCTACAACTCTGTACGCATCCAGGTGTGCACAACCACCACTGATTGGCTCACCAGGCGAGGTGTTCAGTCGGCCCCTGGTTCCCTTCGCCAGTGGACGCTGGAGCGGTGGCGAAGATCCGCATCCCAACCGGCTCGGACGAAAGCGGTAAGGCGCCGTTGAAAATTCGCTGCGACACGTGCCAGGAACGTCTCACGAGTCTGACGTGCTGGACCTTCGCCGTCGCGCCGGCTGCACCAAGCATCTGCTCACCTGCACAGGGCACAAGTTCGAACAAAACATGCCATTTTTTTTGTACCTGATCTCATTCTCCTAGGCCGCCATGATCAAGATCGCAGCGTTCTCTGCGGCGTTTGCCTGCACAAGCAGGGAGAGCCACCGCCAGAAAGGGCAGAGAGAAACAGAAAAAAAGCACCTCATTCCGCCGTAAGGAGGCTTAGCTAAGCACAACAATATCATGACCGCCAATTGCTCCCTTCCGTTCCTCGAAAATGAGAGAAAGTCCCATCTCGTTTCTTCTTGTTCATGCCCGTTCCATTCCTTTCCTGATCAAAGAATGACCGCTGTCCAAGTGCGCAGAAGACACCTCTCATGAGATATCATCTCTCGTGTTTTTCTTTTTCTCAAAAAAACGCCTCCATGCAGCGAGTAGAACCGAGTAACCTTTATTCTCCTTTATTCTCCGTGATACCTCCCGTTAACCATTCGATGGGTCATCAAATGTAATGTAAACTTTTCGTTCTCCTTTGGTAGAAGGGTATCCAGGAGAAGAAAGAGAGAGGCTTGCCCTCCGCCCTCCGTCTATCAGAAGAAAATGAGATCGCTCTTTTCTTTAGCCGAGAAAAAAAAAAGATGAAATCCGTGCCGTAAAATGTACCGTGTGCTCGACTGAGAAGCAAACTGAGAAAATGTGCAATTCATGTCGCAGAAGTGCGTAAGGAATAGAAAACTTGTCGGCAAATTGGATGTTGTGAAAAGCGGGTTTTATTTCGAAAGCCCGGATTAGTCTAATCATGGGGGGAATGCCATGCATTGATTGCAGCCCCGAACCAGCATCAGTAGAAAAACAAACGCCACACAAGGCGAGCGAGCAAGCGAGCGAGCAAACCGTCAAAAATATATATCCGTCCGCTCTAGCTCTTTTCTGCTCTTGAACATTTGTTTCGTTCTTGTTGTGTGGGGTATCATAGCCGTCATCGTTCCTCGTTCATATACGTGAAAAAGTGAGAGAGCCTCTCGCTCCCTTATCCCAGAGATAGGACTCTCTCGCGCGCCGTACATGAACTTGATCTTGAAGCGCCATATGTTGATGCTGGAAAATGCTCATGCTCATCAAACGCAATCTATCATGCTGTCGGGGTATGTCTGAGCCGGACTTTCGAAAGCAATTCGTTCTATGTGCCCATGTCCGAAAACAAAGATATGAAAAAAAATTGAAGCCGCAAAGTCAAAATTAGCAGAACAATCAAAAGATGCCGTAAACTCCTTGGAGTCCCAGTAGTGTGCGAGGAGGTTTACTGAAGGAAATTGGCGGTCAAGCGCACAATCGATCGAGAGAGCGATCGCATTTACCACCAAGAAGAACCACCTGGGCCACCGCTTGGGTTGCCATAGTTGCCGCCATAGCCGCCAGCGCCGTAGCTGGGGCCGTTGAATCCTCCGGAGCCACCATAGCCTCCTGGGCCACCGTAGTTGTTTCCGGAGTATCCACCACCGAAGCCTGAGTTGGAGTTGAAGCCGCCACCCTGGTTGCCAAAGCCACGACGAACATCCCGAGTGGCTGAAGCACCACGACCGCGACCACCAGAGCGACCACCGCGGCCTCCGCCATAAGAGGACTCGCGAGCAATAGCCTCGAGGAAGCTTGGAACCTCTTGGTTGGCCTCCTTGAGCAGCTCAATCAGATCGCGAACAACGCCACGATTACCACGGTTGAAGAATGCAGTTGAAAGACCAGTGTTACCAGCACGACCAGTACGGCCGATACGGTGGACGTAGTCGTCGATATCGGTAGGGAGGTCATAGTTGACAACATGCGTGACGTTGGGAATATCTAGACCACGAGCTGCAACGGCGGTCGCGACCAAGATTGGGCAGTGGCCAGAGCGAAACATCTCAAGGGCTCGCTCGCGCTCACGCTGGGTACGATCGCCGTGAATGGAGGTGGCAGGGAAGTTCTGATTGATGAGAAAGTCGGATAGAGCATCAGCCATGCGTTTAGTCTCGACAAAGATGAGGGTCAGGCCCTTTTCCTGCGTGTGGAGAATGTCGAGCAAAACGGACTTCTTGTCGTTGTCTTCGACGTACTCGACCTTCTGCGTAATATTTTCAGAAGTGGAACCGACACGGCCGACGGACAGGAAGATGTAATCCTTCAAGAAATCTCGAGCAAGGATCTGAATGTCACGTGGAAAAGTGGCAGAGAACATGAGCGTCTGACGAGCATGGACAGGAGGCATATCCTCTCCCTCGACTATGCGACGAATCTGCGGCTCGAAACCCATGTCCAACATGCGGTCAGCCTCATCCAGGACAAGATACTTGATGTTAACCAGGGAGATGCGGCCACGTTCAATCAAATCGACCAGACGACCTGGTGTAGCGACAAGCAGATCGCAGCCACGTTCGATTTGACGGAGCTGAGAGCCAATGTCGGCGCCACCGTACACGACGCATGGGCGAACCCAAGAGCGGTACGCGAACTTGCGAGCCTCGTCATAGATCTGAGAGACCAGCTCGCGCGTCGGGGCCAGGATCAAGGACGTTGGGAAAGCCTTGCGTTGGCGCCCGAATCCACCACTGGCTGATGGAGGAAGTGGGGCCGGACCCGTCTGGAAGGCCTGGGCCAAAATTGGGAACAAGAAACCACCAGTCTTGCCAGAACCGGTCTGAGCACAAGCCATCAGGTCACGACCCTGCATGACGATGGGAATGGAGTACTTCTGAACGGGGGTTGGTTGTTTGTAACCAGCAAGCTCAATGTTGCTCAACAGGTGGTCGTCAAGGGGCGGCTTGGTGAATTGCGTGACGGGTTCGGGGACGTCTTGGCCAGAGGCCTCGACTGGAATTTCGTCGTACTTCTCGAAGTTGATGCCGGTGTGCTGTTTAGTCGGATCGTTGGGCACGCCAAACAATTCACGCTCGAGGCGTGGGTTTGCCGGACCCGGGATGTGCTTGCCATCGATCCACTTGCCGTCACCAGAGCCCGTAGCTTGTCCACCAGAGAAGTTTCCGCCGCCTCTCGAGCCATAGGACTTGTTGGGGTAGAAGTTGGAGCTGTTACCGCCACGATAGCTAGGCACGTTGGGCTGGTCCCAGTTGCGGCCTGTTGGAGGACCACCTCCAGCACCGTTGGGGGTGAAATTGGGAGTTGAGCCCCAGGAAGAAGCACCGCCGTCGAAGCTACGTGGAGCGTCAGTGGTACGGGCTCTAGTTTTCATTTGGGATGAAACTGACCCGTTCTGACTGTTGTAGCCGTTGTTCATGCGAGGCGCGCCGCCGCCCATGTTGCCGGCAGCACGAGACCGCATGTGAGGCGGGATGTACGTGTTCTGGTTACTGAAGCCATTCTGGCTGGGAGCGTGCTGGGAGTCGTTGAGCGAGAGACCGTTCATGTTCAACTGATCAGCCATGTTGGGTGGTTGTCGATGCGATGAGTGGTTCGAAAGGTGCGAATGTGGAGGTATGTATGTGCGTTGTTTGCGTGTCTTGACGTCGACCGTCAATTATTAGTTGGTGGTATGGTGAAAATCGAAGATTTCTCGAGACCGCGTCCAAACGAGCGATGAGAGAAAACGAGATTTAGATGCCGTTCAGGGACGGTTGACTGAAAAGGAGTCGTTTGTATCGAAGGGAGAGACAGAAACAGCGAAAGTGTCACGTCTCCAACTGCGAAGATGGTAGAACGACTCGACAGAGGGCAGTGCTGACTGTGAAAAGGGGATGACTCTTCGCGTGTACTCTTGTCAACGCCTATTGTATAAAGACAGACAAGAGAAGTAGGAAAGAGATGCTTTGAAAGACTTTTTTAATTTTTTTGCGAGGGGCGTGGGGTTGTTGGGTTGTGGGAGGATTTGTGGGAAGGGGAAGGATGAAGATTTGGCTGGGCCGGAAAGTTTTATCGGTCGCGTCAGGACGAAAACTCAGCAGCGAAGGTTTCCGCCACTCGGAATGCCTCAGGCGCCAGGCAACAATGCGATCATCCGCTCCCTTCTGTTCTGTTTGGGACTTGCACATTCTAGAAGAAGAGTCAGACCAAGGAAAAAAAAATGCTGGGATACGAGCCAATCCCAACATGGGCTCGTCTCAACGCCTGCACCTTTGCTGCACACTATCCACGTTCGCAGCCAATCACTCACCGCTGAAATCCAGTCTGTCCACCGACTGAAAGAAAAGCAAAGGAGAAGCCTCGTTCATGGCGCTAGGGCCAGCTGAGCTGCGCCAGCATGTCGCGCTGTGCACGAACCTGCATGCAGACTGGCTCCCTTGTTTTTGGCCAGCGCAATCGCAGGTCCGGCGACGGTCTGCCCGTTGCTCTCACGAGCTTCCAGCAGGCGGCGGGTGAGGGAGACACCATGCGCGGATACGTGAGTCAGACGTTATTCTGGCAGCCAGAACGGGATTCATGGTCGTTCGACTCGCCGGGTATGGCGAGTGAGTGTGCGAGCATGCGGATGAGTCAGCGAATGAGCGGGCGAGGAAGGACGGAGGGAGTGAGCGCATGGGCGGAGGAAGGAGGGAGTGTGTCAACGACTGAGGGGAGGAAGGAGCAAGTGAGGGCGTGCGGGAGCGGATGGCCGCACGAGCGACTGGCGGTGCGAGTCACCGAGTGAGTGCTTACACGAGGGAACGAGTCGTCACGTCGGCGAGGGTGCTTCATCTGCATCACGTGCGAATGCCAGAGCCGTGAGCTGTTTGGGGAAAAGGTTGTCTATCTGCGAGGTAAAGTACACGGAGCGGCTGCTACGCCAACGTCTTTTCCTGTATCCTGGCCCGCGCCTTGGTCGCCTGTCTCGACTTCCAAATCACAAAGCAGACGGCCAAGACGAAACCGAACACGACCAGTCGTTGCGAGCCCGACAGCTGCTCGACGTACGTCGTGTACACGGTTCCGGCTGGGAGAGGTTTGTCGTCGAGCTTTTGTTGCTGATTTGACGGTGCGGCGTGAGATGACGACGGGGGGAACGCCGGTGGGTTTGCTGCGGTGTCTAGCTCTTCGCCCGGAACTGCTTCTGCGGATCCTTCGAGGCCTTTATATTCGACAACACACAAACTATCAGCCTCTCTTCTTCTTCTTTTCTTTGCGGTTCTAGATTCTGGATGCTGCTTTTCAAAATGGAGAAAAGTGTATGTAAAAGAGAGAGAGAAAGAGAGAGAGGGAGGCAGAGAGGGATAGAGCAGAGAGGTAGCCCGGCGCCCCAAGGGGGGAAAGGAGGGAAGACAAGGCGCAACTACAGCTCCCCGCGCACTTCAGTACCTTCGGGTATTTCGAGCTCGCCGCTCTTGACAATCCTGACCGGCTTCTTAGGCCTGTCGCCTGGCTCCTTCTCCACATTCTGGATCTTGTCCACAACGTCGTACCCCTCTAGCACCTCGCCGAAAACGACGTGGCGTCCGTCCAACCACGACGTGACAGCGGTGGTGATGAAGAACTGGCTGCCATTTGTGTCCTTTCCTGCGTTTGCCATACTGAGGAGGCCCTTCTTGCTGTGCTTGAGCTTGAAGTTTTCGTCAGGGAACTTGGCGCCGTAGATGGACTTGCCACCCGTGCCTGTGGTAACTTCATGTGAGCCTTGTTCAAGTCTAGAGCATGCGTCGAGACGTGCTACACCAAACTTACCGTCTCCCTTAGTGAAGTCACCGCCCTGAATCATGAAGTCCTTGATGACACGGTGGAAGGTCGAACCCTCGTACCCAAAGCCTTCGGAGCCTGTGGCCAGCTTGACAAAGTTCTCCGCCGTCTTCGGCACCGTTTTGCCGTATACGCCCATAACAATACGTCCGAGGTGCTCGTCGCCATGGTTGATATCAAAGTAGACCTGCTTGGATCGGCCATTGCTCGTCTAAGGGGCAATTGAAGAAGCCACTCACCTTGTTCGTGATGCGAGGCCCTTTGCCCGCAGCCTCAGCCACCTGGGCGAAGTACAGGAAGGCGATCGTGAGCACGCTGAGAAGAGTGATAACAAGCTTCTGAAAGAGAGCCATTGTGAATACGTTGGAGTGATCCTGCTCCAGTCGTGTGAGGGGGGAGAGCGGTGGGGAAAGGAAAGGTGAGCTGTTCTTTCAACGGATCGTCCGGGGGGCTGATTCTCGATTTATTGAAACATGTGTATCAAACGGTCTTAAAGGAGCGGCGACAGGGGCTGGCAACGCAAGGCGATCCACTTAGCGCGCGACCAAGCAAAAAAGGGTCTCAGGCCGTTAATGGTGAGAGTGCCTTGTTGCCTGCGCTTCGTGTGCACTGGTGCACTACTGCTCGAAGTCTGTTGTATGTATGTCCATTGCATAGCGACAGCTCTTCATTCACGGAAGGGTCAGCTGCGTCGTTCGTCATCATGGTACGCATTGCCATGTCCAATCTTTGTTGCTTGCGCTAACTCTCCTCAGCCAGCCATCCTCCTCACCAAGCACTTTCCAGACACCAAACTTGTCGCCCACTGCTTAACATCCTTCTTTGGCATTGGGCCTGCCATTGCCCAACGGATCATGGCGAAACATCACATTTACCAGCGTGCTAAGATAGGCGAGCTTCCCAACCAAAAGCTGCTCGACATTACCGCCGACTTGACGACCATGAACATCGAGAACGACAAACGCCGAGAGATACTCGATAACATCAAACGGCTGAGGGACATAAGGAGTTATCGCGGAATACGGCATGCCATGGGCTTGCCCGTGCGAGGCCAGAATACAAGGAGTGGACAGGTTCGTAAATTCCGAGACGTGAAAGAAGCTTGTCGGCGCATGCCTTCAGCTCTCCAACTGAACAACATTTTGTTCCTTTTTTTCCAAAAAAAAAACTTCCAGCTAACGCATCTCCCTAGATCAAGACATCGAGAAGGCTGAACCGGATAGAAAGGAAGCTGTGAGACGAGATCGCCGGAAAGGAACACGTTTCTTAGCGTTCGGCTGTACACTACAAAAAGCATGCATTGGACTGGCGTTTAACATACGCAACAAGAAGCAACTGTACATTGTGATAAAATATATATATATAAAGCGCCACCGCCATTGAATACGAGGCAGACTTCCAGACGGCCAGTCAAGCGGTTTGTGCTGCTACATCGGAACTGTGCGGAAGCTATTGTGCCAGCTATGTAGCAGAAGGAGCACGAAGTAGAGGTGCTAGAAAATATAGGAAGCGATCTTCCTGGTCGGATTTTCCATAACCTATCTGCCGCCACGACTGGTCTTCGTCTCTCCACGGGCAGCACTTTGTCGCAGGAGCCCCAGATCTTTGGGCTTGAGATGTTTGTCTTACGCTCTCACAACGCCTCCTTCCTTTCGAACAGTTTGAATCACCAAGTTATGCTATTACGGGGAATATGATGCCGGTTGAAGACCGCTGTTCTTGGTTGATATACTTGCTTCTTTTCTTGTTTTTGTTCAGCACGTCATTTTTCAGCGCTTGAAACGTTCGTGTAGTTAAATCACCTCTTAACGATGCACGAGGGCCCTTTGGATTCAACCAGGAATCGTCAAGGCAGACTCAACAGTTCAGCACGACATGATCATCGTTGGAAAGCGGCTAGAAGTGGAAAGTCTAGCGAATAAAGTCGCCCGTGCTTGCGACGCAAAACATGGCACCAGCGCGCCGCCAATCATTAAAGACACTGATGATCTGCGCCTGTCCATACGATTCTCTCTGCCTGCTCAGAGAAGACCTTGGCTCATTCCACCCCTATATCGCACCGCATGTGTCTGGCTGAATAAAATGGTCTCTAAAAAAGTATGTTTCTTCTACCAAAGCCGGCCTCATTAAGAATGGAGACATGACTACAGTGGAGATATGACAACCCCAGGGTACAGCACGATTGCAGGGCAGGGTCGTCGTGCAGATCTTAAAAACACGTTGAACTGCTTGATTAGAATCACTTTCCGACTCATCTCACATTGGATGAGTAACACGTGGATCTGGAGTATGTCCAGGCTTTTCAGTAGGATTGTATTAAAGGTCTATGTTGTCCAAAGGCACGATAAGGCTCTCAAAGGCGATAACCCAGGCATCCTCGATGCCTTTGTGAGGCTGCTGGGAACCAAGGGCCGTAAATGCCGTTGGGTGCCATCCTAGATGTCGGGCAGCGAATGAGACTGATGGCTTTAAAGACTGCCGCTGTCAAGGCAACGACGACAGTAGCTCGGATTTCAAGTGGCTAGGAGCGAATACTGACAAGAGTTTCCTGGTTCTTCAGCTGGTGATGCATTTGAGGTTGGATCTAGACCCAGCAGATCTGCTGGTTTCTCATTCTTTAAGCGAAAGTCTGCTTTTCTTATTCTTTGCTGTGCCGTTACAGCCATGAAATTGACTCAGCGCAATATGACTGAGAAAGCTTAGACTATAGAACTCTATGGGTATCTTCTTTTGCGGGATCGAAGAATGGAAACGATGTTCCTCACTCGACTTGCTTCCCCAAAATGACGGGCTTGACAGCAGCAAATCCCAACAAGGCATCGCTCCTTCGAGTATTAAGTATGACGGGGTATATCCATACCGGTGATGTCCAGGTGAAAAAGAAGGCTACCCACAAATATCCAAATAGCCTCCCGATTGCGCGAGCATGAGCGTTCTCTGGTTGAAAACTCTTTCCAAAAAGCGCTTGCACCGCATCCTCGATCATGATTCCGATGGCTTGCATGGAAAAAAACTGCAGCGATCCCGACTGAAGCATGGACAAGCCACCGCCCATATCGGCAAACACGTGCATAATACCCGAAATGCAGAAACTAATGAGGATTTTAACATATCGCTGTAGCAAACCGCTGCGTGGAAGGCAGAGTACATCATGTGCAAGAAAGCCCGAAGTGCCTTCCAGACCAGACCGTAGAGTTTGATGCCACGACTTCCTAGATCAGCGTCATCAACAACTCGTGAAGCTTGGGACTAGTCGGATTCTACGACTTACCCCCATGCGTTACGAACTGTGTATGCATCTTGAGGAGAGCCAAAGAGTGGCCGGAAAAGTGGGATATCCAGTGGCTTGAAGATGGCAGTGCACAGCGCCGCGACGGAATAGAAAAATTGCATCATGCAATATTGTGCGGCCCAATAGGAGAATGTGGCCACAACCCGTGTGTATATCTCTTCGAACGTGAGCTCCGAAAGCCTGATTAGCAAAGGAATATATTCTTCCTGCAAGAGGTTCCGGTCCAAGCCCACCATCATCGCGACAGCCCAGTTGTGCACGAAGTAGCATACCACTACGGTAAAGGCTTGCCAGAAGACAAAAGAGCCTCTCGAGGGCACAAACCTGGTGTCCTTCCTTGAAAAGGGCGGTACATTTTTCACCTCCCAGAACTTGCCGACGCCGCGCGCTTCACCGGACACCTCGGATCCAAAATCCATGCGCACTTTTGCGACATCTCCCGGTCTCATTTCATGTTGCTTGATGCTGCGCTTCTTGTCGTCTAGCAGATGAGATCTATAATTGCGATAGTCCCAGCCGCGCAGGATAAGTCTGTCGAAGACCGTGATGATGGACCAAAACACTGCCCCTGATGATACTCGTCCAACCCAGCCTGTCGTGGATGAAAAAGACACGAGAGCGCGAGGCATCAGATACGCAAAACCAGCTAATACGAGCAGCGATGCATATCGTAGAAACGATCCACGGTCCGTGTAACCTGCTGTAAGAACCACAATGGCATTGCTAGCTACAAAGACGAGCACAGGATGGATAAGCATTTTTTTTTACGAATTATTGAAGTCCCAGAGTGAAAGAGGCGTAGGGTTAAAATGACTTAATGTCCCGATCTTTGTTTACACATCGTCCTTAAGGGGGCACGTGGTTGAAGAACATGGGCAGGGGATGGTAGATTTGCTGAGTCAGCGTTGTATGAGCTCATCTTGTATGGAAGTAACTGGCAACAATGCCAGGGGTCGGACAATCTTGTATGGTGATGATAGCGAGTTCAAGGACACTACGCTCTAGACACAAATTTGGACCGAGCGCTCTCCTTGGTTATCTACGATGTGGTCTGAACAATGGGAAGGGAACTTGTCTGTGCTGGAGCACATGTAATCACTAGGCTTCGCCCTCATGACGTGCCAGCAAACTAATGTTCAACTGCTTCTCGACGACGTGACGATAATACTATCTGTGCTGTCTGCGTTGCTCATGCAAGAAAGTACATCGAATTTCCTCTCGTTGCGAAAATCAGGGTGTCGGATTACGACTGTAAAAACTGCGACCAGGGAGGGTGGTTCGTCAGGTAGAGACAAATTGATGCATGAATAAAGCCATCAGATTTGGGACAGTAAGGCACACAATTAGCACTAATCTCAATCCATGTTAAATCGTCAATAAGGCTTTACAGACTGCTATATGCATTGCATCAAGTCGAAATACTGGCTCATATTCGAGGAGCTATCTCAACAGATCTGACTTGGAAGCTGATCGATATAGGACGATACAATTGTAAATCATGCTAAAACGACTCTTGATGCTCAAGATATCTTGTAGTACCCACCTCCATACTCTATCAACCAGCTCCTCTCAATCTTCGATACTTCTCTGATGAAAATCTTATTGGCTGTCTCCATGATCTCATGGAACAAAACCCACTCAGCTTTCCGATTGAACATAAGACTGCTTGGGTGAGCCCAAACCGACATTCCATTCACAGTCTTAAAGCTGCCATCGGCTTGCATCTTTGCCGCGTGCGCAAAGTAACCTGACGTCAGACACTTCCTGATCGCGTTTGCTTTGTCTGTCGCACCCATCACAGATCCTGAGAGGGATTCGGAGACATCAAATCCGAATCTCTCAAGATACCTTCGAAGTTGGTTCCGAATGCTTACAGCACGTGAAAGGGACTTGTAGTTGAGATAATTATCCCTGCACCACTTAGCTTCTTTTCGCCCTTTCGTAACAAAAGCTTGATACACATTAAGAAGTGTAAGATGGTCGCCTTCCTCAACAGCGAACTTCCGGCGTGCGGTCTCTGTGGCTTTCTTGTTGTCGTCATGATAGAACCACACACTGCCTCCTTGGAGACTTGTCATTGCCGCTATACTCAAGATCTCCGACAAGCAGCCGAATTTGGGAGCCGAGAGGAGAACTTTTGCCATCATGGGCTCGACTGCGAGCTCGGCCATGTGAAGACCGAGCGGTTTGGTGAGTCTGGCATAGTCATCCAATGCACCGAGAGAATACAAAAGTTCAAGTCCACGAATGACGAGTTCAGATGGTGGTGGAGTAAGGTAATCAAAGCGGGCAATGTTGTCAATCCCGAGAGCTTTTAGCTGCAAAATTGTCGGTGCAAGGTTACTACGTTGGATTTCCGGAACCGTAACTTCGCTCAAACTCTGATAAGCAGCCTCTGTATAAAGCCTGTAGCACTTGCCAGGCCTAGTCCGACCTGCACGACCTGCGCGCTGAGTTGCCGAAGCTTTGGATACAGCAGTCGCCGTGAGTGTCTCGATGCCTGTCATCGGGTTGTATGCCCGCAGCTTAACAAAGCCGCAGTCAATTACGTACACTATGCCTTCAATAGTGACGGAAGCCTCTGCGATATTCGTTGCCACGACGACTTTGCGGATGTTCTCCGCTGCTGGTTCGAACACATACATTTGCTGATCTGTCGAAAGTCCTGCATACATTGGCAAAGGCTGCAGAGTGAGTTGCTGAGTAGTTGATTCGCCAATACGATTAGAGAGCAGATCGATGCACTTTTCGATTTCATCTCGTCCAGTGAGAAAAACAAGGATATCTCCCTCTTTTTCCTTTGTGTGAATATCCCAAACAGTCTGCACTGTTCTCTCCAGGTAGTCATTTGTAGGCTCTTCAAGGTAGTGGATGTCAACAGGGTACATCCGCCCTTCCAAGCTTATGATTCGTCCAATTGACCCCCCAAGGACATCTTCTTTAGCATTATTCTCGTCACCAGCAAAGAAGCGTAGAAAAGCTTCAGCTTGGAGAGTAGCGCTGCTGACGACGATTCGGAGCTCCGGTCTCCGTTTGCGGATCTTCTTCAGGAGACCAAGAAGTATATCTGAGCTGAGCGAACGTTCGTGAGCCTCATCGACCATAATCACTGAGTATCTTGAGAGGAGTGGATCTACTAAAGCCTCTCTCAGCAGTAAACCATCGGTCACGAACTTAATCCTTGTCGCGGCGGACGTGACATCCTCAAATCGGATCGAATATCCTACTTCTTGCCCAAGCTGGCATTTCATCTCCTCCGCCACTCTCGCCGCTACTGATGTAGCAGCTACTCTCCTCGGCTGCAATCGTTAGCTAAATTCGAATTCCGCTCTCGAAAGACCAGACACATACCTACCTGCGTGACGGCGATTGTTTTGCCTCCTTGACACCATCCTGCCTGATCAAGGAATTGCGGCAGTTGTGTGGTTTTGCCACTGCCTGTCTGACCAATTACAACAACTACTGGAAATGTCTCAACAAGGTAGAGAAGCGACTCGCGGTGACGCGCAATGGGGAGTAAGGCCGGTGGCTTGTACAGACTTGCAATGAATGAGGCAGATGACTCGCCTTCTATCGATTCCATGTTGGAAGCGGTCAATACATATTTTCGCACGGCCCCAGATGCATTTGAATGGTAGGGACTCTTACGCCCTCCTCGACATTGTTGCTTCGAAACAGCATGAATTTCAACCTCGCAAACACATATAAAATCAGACATAAACACTAACCTTTTGTAGCAAAGATCAGCAGACATCGATGTGGCGTTTGCCTACGCCACAATGACGACCCCACGGCGACTGGTCCGGATTTAGAACGTACAAACACTGGAAACTTAATTGTCGTCAGCTCTTTTAGGCACCGAACAAGACGACTTTATAGTGCTCATTTTGGCGAGTATTTACCTCCTGCTCTTCGTAACTCTTCTCCCGCCTATCAGTCTCGTCTTGAAGCATGACAGACCCGGAAAAGGTAGCTGGATGTTCCCGACCTACTTTATCCCTTTGCAGCCAACGTTGACAGCTCTTGTAATAGCACAGCGGGGCCGAGTCGCCCACGACTGGTCGCGAGCCAGACTTCGATGACGATCCTCCTCAGGATGGTAACAGCTCCGTTCAGCCAGACCACGTTGCGTCGCCAACGCCCAAGGAACCCAAGAAGGTGAGCTTCTCAGAGGAAGAAGCTCCTCCAGCAAAACCACCACGACCAATGAGTCCCCGAGCGCAAGCCGAAGCCACATTGATTGAAGCTTTTCCGTCAATCGATTTGAAAGTTATCAAGGCTGTTCTCACTGCTAGCGGCGGCCAGGTCGAGCCTGCATTCAATGCTTTGCTCGGCATGTCTGATCCAACCTTTGAGCCTGAACAGCCCCCTCCACAACCCGCGCGCCCGCAGAGAAGACAACAGCCAATGAGTCAGTTGGAAGCAGATGAACTGTATGCACGACAACTGGCGGAGCAGTATGATAACGCAGCTGGTGAATATGGTCCTCGGGGCAGGGGTCGTCCTCCTCCTGGTGCGAGAAGACAAAGGCCAAATGAACTTCATGAAAATGAATACAGTTTCTGGGATGGTATGTTGGAGAACATCACCGAATCGTTATAATCTGGGAACTAACATGTTATTCTCCAGATGATTTACCTGAAATTAAGAAGAACCTTACCAAGGGCTTTCAGGAAACGCAAAAGACGGTCAACAAATGGATCTCGGAATTCAAGAGGCGCCTCGATGGAGACGATGAGGATGATGAACATATTCAACAAGGCCAGTCAAGCGGTCAATTTCGGCGGCAAAATTTTGGTCCTTCACAATCGGAGCAATTGCGTGGTATAAACAGGATGAGTGCACAAGGCAGAAGAAGCGGTGATAGAGAGCGTTACGATGCAGATCCACAAGTTCTGAGTGATGACTTCAGGGAGCTGCAGATGGAAGACAACGAGACGCCACCGCGCCGCCCGCCGCGTCCTCAAGCAAATCCTAATCTTTTCAAGCCTACACCCGCAGTCCCGACTGGCCCAGTCGATGAGGTTGATGCACTGTATAGTCAGCCATCTCCTCCACAAGGCAAAGGACCAACCTCCGGAGCTACATCGGGCGGCAAAAAATGGCAGCCCTTGACGTCTGTTGCTCCGGCTCCAGTTGGTGAAGATAATGACCCTTTCAGTCTGGGCGACTCGGATGAAGAGGAGGCTAAGAAGACGGACCTGAAGCCCGAGGATTCGGAACGTTTGAAAAAGTCAGCTTCGAAGAGTGAGAGTAGCAAGCCGGATGTGCAGCCAGAGGAAGCTGGCAAGGAAGGAACCAAGAATAAGGAGGCAGAAGAGTTGTTAAATGCTAGCGGGCAGAAGAAGTAAATGTTGTTTATGACTGTTTCTGTACACCGTGAGAGGTTCAGCAAGATGGATATTCATGTACATTGTTGAAATCTCAATTTTCAGAGCTTGAGTCGGAAGAGATGCGAAACTTTAATCTGGGCTTCTAGTAACCTAGGTCCATCGCACAGGAAACAAGGCATGAAATTCTCCATGACATGACTAGGTCATTTCATGGAAACAATGTACACGGCCAATCAGCACCAATTTATTGCTCTAGCTGTTAAGCTGTACTCCATTTGACCGTCTCTGAAAATAGTGTCCTGAAACCCCTTGGCTCTGACGGCTAAGTTGCGGAATTACATGTGGTAAGACCGGATTCAATCATGTAAAAACAAGTTATAGGTGTCAAGCGAGTTCTGCTTGAATTTGCCCTATGTTTCTCGTAAACTGTTTATCTATCTTATCCACCTCATTTATTTGTTGACTTCCCTGTATCGCTTTGCTTCTAAACATCCTCACTTTAATGGCAACAACGAAAATGCGCCCCGTCCACTTGAGTACATAGAGGGGTCAACAGTCGATCATATTCTCATGTCTCTACTTAGAACGCAGCATTTTGGGTTGCTTAGCTCTCACTGGTACGACCTCAGATCTGTGGAGATGAGAAATAGTTTGATTCTACATATAAAGGTCGGTGGAATGCTCTTGGACTACATTAATAGTCAAGGTATTACGGTCGACATCAATTCAGTACACTTAACAAACGACGGACCAGAGCCCAATGAACAAGGCGCATCCCTAGGAATGTATCCGTGAGGTACGATATGCGAAATGGTGGAAGTCCTGTAAACGTGCTAAGCATTCTACTCTCCCTAGAGACCTCTGCCACCAGCAACCGCATCAACGGAGCTCGAGCTTCGACTCTACTCTGAGTCTAGGTTCGCTCGCTCAGGTAACTACCGAACGCTCATATCGATCTTGCCAGTTTTGTCAATATCGCAATCTCCATTGCTGCACTATTGTCAACTTTACGTACTGCAGTTCGGAGCATTTGAACATGCATATACATGACAGAATCTCTTATGCTTATATTTAACTTTGAAATTGAAAAAGCCTTGGTATCGTTCCCCTCAACGCCGAACTAAATCCAGCCCCAATCTATCAAATCATTTGAGTGCCCTCACGAAAGCCTCTCTCATGCCCTTGAAAAACGGACCTAGCTCTCTACTCTCGTTCATGGTCTCAACCAGTGCTTCCACTTCGCTTTCCTCCAATTTCGGCACGGTCCTTGTCACTTTGTATTCTCGTGCACTGGTGTCAAGCTCGAACCAACCCTCTCTTTCCCAATCTTTCTCAATCAGATGGCTAAATACAAACCGTAACCGATCCTCAACCCCGGCACCTTCAATTCGCATGCATAGGTAATCCTCCCAAAAGCATAACTCGGGAACATTGTGACGTGATTGCGACGATAGGTACCGTGCGTGCTTTGCCTGTGCATCTTTACGCGCAGCAAGAGTAGCGTTCAGCGATTTGAGTTCAGCGTGTAGGGCTGTATTCTGTGCAGAGAGCGTATCTCGATGGCTTGTGAGTGAGCTGATCTGGGCGTGCATCTCGGCCTTCTCGGCAGCTTCCTTCTCTAGTTGTGCGGCGTGGGCTTGCGCCTTCATAGTTTCAATCTCAATGGACCGGGAAACTTGCTTTTGGTCCTCTGTTCGGCATACTTGTTAGCAAAATATACATGCCTGCATGCGCGGAAGAACGAAGCCCAAATCGTACCGTGCAATTCAGCCAAGTTGATCCGAAATTGGTTCTTTTCCTCCAACACGCGCTTTCTGCCGTCTTCAATGAATCGATCGAATCGAGCTGTAAATCGGGCCATTCGCTCCCGCAGGTCATCGAAGTTGAAGTTTACGCTGGGCAGCTGATCGGCCATAGAAGGCACATCTGAGGAAATGTGAGATCGCGACAACGATGTCGACAGAGAGCTCTCGTATGCAATGGTTGCCATGTTTGCGATGATTGCTTCGAGGTTGTTGCGCTACGATTTGAAGTGTGAGGAGATTCTTCGTGGTGCCTTGTTTAGTGTGACGACGAAAGGTAAACAAGCGCCAAGAGTGTTGCTTAGTCAGCACCAAAGCTTCTCACTTTCAAACAACTTTTTCTGCTCGCCGTACCAGCATTTTTCGTACACCATCTTGTCCCAGTGACAGTTGGCTTCGCAAACTCACGGCAGGCCATAAAATCTTACATTAATGCCGCGCATTTCATTTTGCTAGATGTAGCCATCAAGTGGCAGGCGAGACTTGAGGATAGTCTAGTCAGTGCAGCATCCGCTTCTGAGCGGCATAAGCAGCAACACATAAGCGACAATGAATAAATTTCGATTGCTCTGTCCAATTAATAGCCATGAACTCCTCAAAGTTGCGCCGGGCTGATCTCCGTTCCATCCATTATGGGCACTTCGGCGTGCCGTTGTATGATCCAACCTCGAAGCGATGGAACTTCTCAAAATTAAATTGCAACACCCGCTTTTTCCAGTTGAGCCAGGTACCAGAGGATTTGGTCCAACCCACCGCCAGCGCTGATAGCGATGTTTATCTTCGAGATGATGCGGACGGACGTGAGGAACGATACGATAACGCTCTCGAGTCTGAACTTCGCCAGCTAGTCGACTCGTTCCCAGAATTACAGCCCGCGGAGGATCTTGTAAAACCAATGGTTAGGCTCTCAGAAGGTGTAGCAAAGGCACTTGATGAGTATGATCCTTCTGTTGGGGAGCTGTTGGCTAGTAGTGCAATTTCACACAGAGCACCTGACGGGCAACGGGAAATGATCAGTATTCTTGCTCTACCGGGTGGCATGCATGGCGAGGCGTTACGATTGATAAGACTACATGAACCAGAATACATGGTTGACGAACATGTATTTGGGCTAATGATTCCAGACAAAGAGACCGGCTGGTGGGCGGGCAAGGGGGCTCCTATACTGCAAATAAGCTCCTCACAAAATATCGAAGGAAAGGAGACGAAGTCCCTTCTGGCCGTCCGACTGCAAGGTTGCATAATATTCATGTTTCCTCGCTATCGCAATCATCCGGTCCCTGCCTCCGGAGATCAACTCCCAACTTCAACGATCCCTGCCTCACGGATCGATTGCAATATTTTATTTGAGCTGCACCCGTGGCAGGCGCAGTATTCGACTTTTTCAGACGTCATGTTCAATCCGTGGAAAGAGCGCGAAGTCGTTGTAATTGATCAATCTGGTGGATGGTCGGTGTTTCGGATTCAGCGGAGCAGTCATACGGCACCCGTGTACAGTCCTGTACCAATATTCATGGGCAAAATGCCAGAAGTTGAAGAAGAGAGGGAGCCAGATGATATGGAAACACAAAATACTGGCCTTCGACCCGCGCAGGGGCAAGAAGATGAGCAAACTGAAAATCGAGAGGAGAATGCTTCGCACTCGCTAGGGTTCTCCCCTGATCAAGAAGATGTGATTTTAAAACCGGAGCCATCTGAGTATGTTTCGAGGTTGTCATCCGAAAGATTAGAAGACACACTTTTGTCGGCAAGTGACGTTGGCAACACAGTCAAGTCGGGGCAGGCAAGTCCTCCAGAATTACGAGATTCAGATCATGAGATCGAAACAAAGCTAAGACAAGATGGATGGGCGCGCGTAACCTGGATCTTCAACCACCGAACCCTGATAGCATGTACCAGGCGTAGCATCTGCCTGATTGACGTACCCACTGGCGCCTCATTTGATCTCCCACCGCTTTTACCCCAGGATAGATATCTGGCTGGCTGGCATTTGGATATGCGACTTTGCTGGCGTCGTTCGGATCATCTTTTTGTTCTCACAAGCCAATCCTTGTTCTTGCTGAGGGTGTTCGAGGACTCAAAATCGAACCTTTCAGATACGGAGATAAATATCAGAGGGAGAATTCTGATCTCCGTACTGCATTTTCGCGATGAGTCTGATATTTCATTGAAAATGCGTGTGAACGAGGAAGACAATGGCTGCTTGATTACCATCTTCTCGCAATACAACGCAGTAGCAACGTGTTTTTGGTTTGAGATACCAACTGATGGTCAAGTTGCCGCTTCGAATGCGATGGCTTTGGCTTTACCAGAGCATGGAAGTGATCGGACATTGGACTTCAAACTGGAGCGTGTACTTCTGGATCAAAGTCCAGATGAAATGGCCAAGGCCGGGACAACTTTTGCTGGAAGGTTATACAGCGCCATGGTTCTCAAGAGAGACCTTGGGCTGCGGCATGTCTTCTATGATACCAAGGAACCTACAGATACGATCCATTTTCGTCTCCCACATCGAGCAAAGAGCGGAAGAGCAATTGAGCTTGACGCACATGGCGCTTTCGTGGTACCAGACACATTCGAGGAGTCTCTGTCCTCTAACGAAGAGAGCGATGGCAGCAGCGACAACAAATATGAGCTAAACACACGCGCAATACTCAATAAGCCACATAAGGTCAATGGAAAAAACCAACGGCTGGCAATTGCTGTCATGGAGGGTACTGCTGAGGGCGGCAGTAAAGAATTTATCCCTGTGGTCAATATTGACCACCTCACAGAGCAAGTGCAAAGTCAGGTGCTCAAGCAAAAAGATCCAGCAGGTCGAGAGATGACTCTTTTCGAGCTCACTCGAATGGTCGTTCCCCAGGTGGTAAATTTGCGTGATGCGTCGTTTGCGCTTGAAGATGCATTTGCATCATCCAGTGATCTTGCCGTCGTGAGATTATACCCCCAAATTATTCCCTTGGATCTGGATTTGGGCAAAGACCCTGCGCCTAATGATATGCCATTCGACGATTTGTACGCGTATCTCGAGGAAAATTATATAACACCATTGAACGGTGATTTCTCAAACGCATTCCGACTGCAGAGAGAAGAGATCGCCAAGGCCATCGCAGCTGAGATTATTCTTGCTAGTGCGAAAATCGAGCAGAATGTTAGGCAAGAGGATGCTGAAAACGTTCATGATGATGACATGGACATGGATGCGGACGACTTGTCCATTGCTGCCTCCCAGCAGTCGGTGGAATTTTCGCGAGGTTTCGAAGAACGGGAAGGGCGTTCAGTACTACGAACACCATCATCTAGAACCCCATCCACGTCACGTTCTCGCTCGCCGTATCGCAAATCCGTAAACGATGCTATGTCCGAAATAGTGGACCGCCTTTCTCACAGCGTGGCTATGGACATTAAGCCGACTCAATCCTGGGGGCTCAAGCCAATGACAGTTCTCAGTCACTGGGAGTTAGGTGTAGATCCGATTAAATACTCCTACACGGATACGAAAAAGAGGTTGGAGGAAGAGAGGATTGTTCTTGGGATGAGTGAGAAAGAGAGGCGA
The DNA here is from genome assembly GCF_000836295.1 of Verruconis gallopava. Lineage (NCBI taxonomy): Eukaryota > Fungi > Ascomycota > Dothideomycetes > Venturiales > Sympoventuriaceae > Verruconis > Verruconis gallopava. The sequence continues at coordinate 136,249 of NW_015622163.1, read as the reverse complement.
AGATTGGAGCGGAGGAAAGAGAAGGATGTTCTAAGGAGAAGAAAAGAGGAGATGAGAGCAGAACAACTGGGAGTAGGATCGAGCCAAGCACCTACTGTTGTAAGCAGCCAGGTTTCTGGTCCTGGGGGCAGTCAATTGCCGCCAATTTTTAGCGGAAGTCAGCCTCCTCCAATTTCGAGTAGCCAGGTGCCTCCAAATCTACTAGCAGCCCAGCAGTCTCTCTCGTCCGGAGCTCCGAAGCCTCCACGAAGCAGTCAGGTACCTGGGTTTGGAAGTCAGCAGCCAGCAACAAGAGGCCGATCTCAGGGAAGCATTCCAGGATTCGGTAGTCAATCAATAGAAAATCCCAAGGCAACAAGAGCGAAAGCTATTCCTGGATTTGGGAGTCAGCCGCTGCCGACACCTTCAAGAAGCCAAGTCGTTCCAAGCGTAACTAGCTCAAGTCAGCGCAACAAGAACATCTCGCTTGGCTATAGTAATCCAGAACAGAATGAAGCTGGTTCTGGAAGAACTCAGTCAGTTCATAGAACTGGTGAGCCGTTTTCGAGGGAACTGCCTGTACGCCCTACGTCAACACCTCCTGTTTTTGGGTCCAGTCAGCTTCAAAGCACACAAGATGGAAGTCAGCTATCCATCCCATCTAGCCAACAACCGCAGATGCCAGGTCAGCATCTTTCTCAGCAAAGGCTGAGACTGTCCAGTCAAATAAGCGGAACGCAAACACCGAAGAAGAAGAAAAAGCGAACGGAAGGATTTTAATAAACACTGCATACAATTTAACAGCTGAATATTCGCATGATAATCATTTAACCCGCAGACTTGAGTGTTCCTTGCACCTATGCTTGACGTACCTATGTTTATATCCCGCAAAACCCTCATCGTAAGGTAACATCTAAATCCCCAATGTACGACATAAACTTTGATTTATGTAATCAAGCACGTAATGCTTGTCATTACCGTCCGCATCATGCTCCTATCTGCATCTAGGCAATGATATCGGTGCGTATTGCGTCTTTTAACTGTGTCGTAATCTTACTTCCCATCACGATCACAGTAGGCGTTGCAGTTGAAGCCAAAGATGCGTTCTCCCGTGACATCCTCTGTTGTAGCGGTGGTTTTACAACTAGGGGGCAACATGAGGCGCAGTTGAAGTAGTGTTGAACAATGAAGATATCCACACTTGAAATGGTTGATGAGACGTTGTGTTCGTGTCCTGTTTGTGTTTTGTTCGTGTTTGATTTGCGGCTCGCAGTCTGTGTGGCTCGTTCTACCTCTCCATCAGTCAGTAGTAGGATGACAGATCGTTTCTCTCCAGGTCCAGAGTGGCTTGCAGTCAGCTAAGCGATGGCCATCTTCACACCGCTAGCGGTAATGGTTCCCACAGTAATATTAATTTTTGCTCAAAGCGCTGTTAGCCGGACCGGAACTGCCAAATGCATAATCAAGATGTGTTTCTTCGCTCAAGTCAATAACGGCGGCCAGATCGATGGGCTTCTGAGTCGCTGTCCAGCATGAACTTTGAACTGTCAATGACAATAGCGATCTGGTGATCAACATCGTTAGAGACTGCATGCAGATCAAGATGTTGAAAGATAGTAGCAATGTAATTTTGTGAAACGAGCAGGCCCAAAAAGAAAATCCAAAGTACTTAAGACAGCGAAAGGCAGGATCGCAGCTCAACGACCGCTGATAAGAAAGCCTGAGGTGAATTCGCGTAAGGAGCGTACTGCACGTGGAACCTTCTTATCATTGCTGTGAATTTTGTAGCCAAAGGACGACATACCTCATAACACTGAGTTCCACGATCGTGTCCATCGTTTAATAGAGCTTCAAACGAGGTCCTTATCACGAATGGTCCTCTAGAATTGATATTCAGACGCCTAGGAAAATTAGCCGGTCGAATGTAACATTATTTTCGCGCGTCAGAATCTAAACAAGGTCAAGAATCGCCATTCTTGACTTTGCTGGTCCCGTCGAGCTATTTTGGGGCATATGTCCAGGCCAGCACACCAGAGAAGAGGGTCATCAGAGACACAAATTCGACCACAGGCTGAGCGACCACTGGAACGAAGCCGAAAGATCTAAGACTATCCCATCTTACTCTTGAGACTGATTATTGCCACCTCATTTGCCAAGGACCGGCGTGAAGAGGGATCTAGGGGCCAAACAGCTCAAACTGGCATTGCAAGAATGTAATCATGTGACTTCTCCTCCTTGAGCCAGATCAGCGCTTTTTATGATCCATTCTAAGCTGATATCGTTGCAGGCGGAATGTGGAGAGGAAAAATACAACGCTGTGGTCGTGATGTGGTTCCAGGGGGTTTGGTGTTGTACATTCAAGGTGTCCCAGTTATGAAGGGGACTGGCGTGTTTCGTTCGAAACACCACATTGTGGATGTGGCTCGAACTCTCCGAACATGTCTTTCAACTTTGCAACAATTCCCTGTCCCATTTTTTATCTAGTAAATCAAGGGAAACGATGTGGTCTTGATTTCTTGGACTGGTGAAGCTTGACCGCCAGTGAGAAAGGAGCACGTGCAAACGACGCACCTAGCACATAAGATGGATGATACGACAATGTGTTCTCACGTTTCAATTTCTCAAAGCGAGGATTGAAAAGGTTAGAAAGGATTTTGAATTCTGCTCGACCCTTCAAGGATGTCAAACGGGTTCACATACCTTGCACTCTAGCCATCTGTTTCTGGTCTCTCCTCCTGCGGCGTTTCTCAGGAAACTTTTGGGTCTCAGTATGTGTTTCAACATGCCTCCTTCAGCTGTTGTCTCCCTTTCTCGTTCCGACAGCGTCAAGCAGTGCCGAATTCAATGGGGACGTATATATGCTTCCGAGGATTCCCAAAAATGTGCTTTGTTTTAGCGGCATTCGAATCTTTAACGCGTTCTGTACTTCGTAAAATAGAATTCAGGATCTCAATCTGCGTTCACGTCTGACCCTCAAGAAATGTGGACCATGAATCAAGCGTCCGCTCGTCTTGAGCGTACAGGCTCTTTCCACTCCATAGCTTCTGATCGCTCAAGCAATGCTTCCTCCGAAGACTTTGAGAGTTATCTCTCTGGCGAGAGAAACGCACCGCCTGCAATGTGGACATCTGCTCGCTCACAGTCAAATGTCTCACGATTGAGTCAGAAGTTCAACAATGCTACCATAGCCACTGTGGAAATTCCTTCGCCGCCTACTTCGCGCGATGAGAGCCAGCTGCGAGATAACACCACTGAAGATGACGCCCGCTCTCGCAGCTCGACACTCGCGGGAGAAGAGGATAACTACGAGTACCCAGAGAAGACGCCCACCCCTGATTCAATACCAAAGAAGATCACAGAGCTTGCTGAAGAGACCAAGGACGGCGTTGAGACAGCCGAAGAGGAGCCTGTTCCTCCAGCACGCGTACCTGGGCCACTAGAGGTCCAATTACAAGCTCTAATGTCCAAAATCATCTTTATGGAACGTGAAAATCCGACCATCAGCGTCACGCCAGATGAGTATTCTGAGCTTCAGGCTCGAGTCCAGACTCTTGAAGAAGAAAGGAAAACTTGGCACAAGCGGCACGAAGCTCTCTTCGCCCTGCGCGATGAGGACGTAGAGAACATAATCAAGGTGCGTGGCCTCCTCGCCAAAGCACGGCGCGATCTTGAAGGCATGACAAAACTTCGGGACGACGACCTGGTGAATTTGCAAGTTGTACGTGGCAAACTCGCAGAGGCAACGCGCAAATTGGAGCGTCTCGAGTCGCAGAGCCCAGTTACCGGTGGACGCTCGACCCCAAGTCGTGGCCGGCCGTCGAGCATTATGCTTGAGAGGAGGGACACGACGGACCTCTTTGCTGCTGCGAAGACGGCAGCACTGGAACAGAGGGTCATGGAGCTCGAGAAGCGAAACAGCGACTTGCTGGAGCAGATTGATGCTCTGAGACAGAAAGCCCAGAGCACTACGCCCAGCGTGGCGGCTGAAGCTTCCAAGCAAGAAGACATCAGTATCGATGATGTGAACCGAATGGCTGCTCACAAGGCATGGAGGGGTACTGTCGCTGATATGGAAGCAAAACTCCGAGCCAAAGACGCTGAGATCGCAGTTCTCCGCGCTGGACGTGCACCTGCGACCCAAAAACCTGGCGTAGAGTGGCACCACATCGAAGCGCTACATGAAGAGCACGCCACGTACCGCGAGAAGGTTGGCGCAAAGATGCAGCTTCTCCGACTGGAGAAGGAGATGCTGCAAAAGGAGCTACATCGTAAGGAGGACGAGTGCCATGAGCTAGAAGTCAAGGTGCAGAGCATGCAGAGAAAGTTGCGTAGCGCAGTCTAAGCGGAAATGAGGAGACGAAGTACGACATACTTGAGCGAAGAACATCGGCTATGATGAGAATTCATCTAATTAGGAGGGAAATAGATATCCTTGTACCGTTGCATGTATCCTTTCAGTCTAGCAATACCACCTCCGACGAAAGCGAAGCCGGTCAGTGGAACTGCAGATTTCTATTATCTTTATAACTGGGCCATGTGCATCCAGTCGACAGAAGAACTATCCTCCTTTTTTCCTAGCCAACATAACAGCTGCTAAGGGATCTATTGAGGTAAGGGCTTAGCTGCCATTGTAGTCAAGGGCAACCCGTCACAGATACTATATTGGCAGAGATTGCGGCACGGCTCGCGTCCAAGTTAGCACCTGTAGAAATAATCCTGATCGAACGCTCACCTGACCAAACGGTCCATTGCATAGTTTTCCCTTACAGTAGCCCTCACAGTTGAAGATGTTTGCCCACGTGAGGTTTGGCTGAGCGCAATCAATACCACAGGAGCCGTAGAAGTCTGCGCACGAATGGCAGCTGAATGGCGCGGTGGTTGCCACACTTGCTGACTTGAATAAGTTTCTGCACTCTAATACAAGCGAGCGACTGATTAGAATACCTGACGGTACGCAGCTATTGTTGCGCATGGCGAGGCCTAGTGAAACAAGGCCGGACATGGTAAGGAAGTCAGCCAGCATCATGGCTATTGTCATGAGATATTACAGAAAGCAGGACGATGCAGACACAAAGAAATTTGACGCTTTGGATGGTCGGGAGATTGAGTAGAGAAGCTTGAATCAGTACAAATAAGTATGATTCGAGAATAGAAATGGCCAGCTGGGGCAACACGGCTTTAATCAGGAAGTCAAATCCTCTTCGAGGCACCGGGACGATTCCTGGGCGGAACTAGAGCAACTGCGAGGTCTTCCTATCAATCCTTTAGGTGACTGGTACTTCGGAAGGATGGGGATTGTATGCCCATCTTAGGATACGAGAAACCATCAACCAGTGCTGGTGACTGGATATAGAGCAACGTGAGGGCAGCAGGAGCAGCTGTGTGCGACAAAGATGCTCATGGGCTGGATAGAAACACAGTCATGACAATGATGCGTCTTTGACGTAGGGACACGCTTTAGCTCGAGACACAGATCTGTGGACAATAGTTGGAGAGGGCGTGCTGCGAATGAATAAACATCGTCTTCTTCATTGTCCCCCCATATGGTTCGTCGTCCACCGCGGTCTTGGCGTGCTCGAGTCCGTGCTCATAAATTCTGGCGTTGGCCCCACTGCGACACCAGCAGCTTTGCATGCACAGAAAGAAAGTCCAGCATTCTTCTCCTCCTCGCCTCTAGTTCTCCTCATGGCTCCGGCCGCAAAACGAAAGCAGGCCGGAGTCGAAGAACAGTCGCCAATCTCTGCGTCCAAGAATGGCATCAAGCGCCAAAAGACCTCTATTTCAGATCCAACCGATTCGATAGAAACTCCTCCGCCGACGCCAAAACCAGCAACGGCCGCGAAAGCACGGAAACCAACTGCGGCAAAGAATGCTACGCTGAATGGCAGCCATTCTGCGCCTAATGGAGTCGCGGTGGCCGGGGCGGATGATGTATCGTCTGGGGATTACGCTCCGGCTGTCGATTCACCCGCAGCTCTAATGGCAGAACGAAACGCTGCGCGAGAAGACGGAGATGTAGAAGGCGATAGCGGCCATGGCGGAGAGCAGTCGGTTAGTCGCCTACGGAAACGAACATCTTCTGCAGCAGGAGCTGGTACTGACAAAGATCTGGTGGGATCAAAGAAGTCCACTGCAAAACTCCAGGCCTCAACCGACAAGCCTGCTAAAACTTCCGGATCAGGCGCCCAGAATGTATTTCCCAACGGAGCAGAGGCTTCCCGTCAAGGTTCCACACGCGATGCTATGCCATCGACGGCTCAGCTTTCCGATTCTCAAACTATCCGACCGACTATTGAGCAGCCACCAGCGATGGAGCCGGCGAAAAAGAAGCCGGACAAGGTGAAGTCCAAAGACCGCGAGAAGCGAGACAAATTGTACCAGTACTGCTTGAAGAAGAAGCCCGTGGGCGAAATCTTTTCGCTTAAGGAACTTCAGCAAGCCAATGTCGCAGACGATGATCAGGACCTCCTAGACTTATGCCAATCGCTGGTCACACACTTTTTATTCACAGTAATGACGTTGAATCGCGGCGTTCTCTATAAGACGCGGTCCTACGACGTCGCCAAAAAGTAAGCGCTCACCTTTGGTGATGCGTCGAGTTGATAACAATGAGTACTGACAGAAGTGCTATTATACAGACTTGCTGGATTTAGCGACAATCACATCCTGATATACAGCTTGATCGAGAGCTCTGGACGGGCCGGTGTATGGATGCGACCGCTCGAGATCAAGAGTGGGCTTCACACTGCCATCGTCAGGAAGGCAGTAAGAGAGCTTGTCAGTGCCAAAGTCGTGCAGGAGATCAAGTCTGCCGAGACGAGCAAGAAAACGTATATCAGCGCCGATGTTAAACCAGACGAGAGGCACATTGGCGGCGGGTTCATGGACGAAGGCAAGTTCGATGAGGGCATGATCAATATTCTTACGTATGTTGTCACACAGTTTCTGACAGAAAAGAGTTGGGCGAAACAAGACATCCGCATCTCGGATGACGCGTTAGAGGAGGATAGACCAGCCACTCCGCCCAAGGACAAGCCCCGAAAGCCTCCTCTGAAGCCTTCCAAAATTGTAACAGGCTCAGCAGATGCTGCAGCGGGAAAGCCTGGGGCTAAAGGAAAAGCAACGCAGGATCGAGGCGAAATTTACGTCGCTCCACCGCCACCACGCGAGCGGAATCTCTACCCAGCATGGACCCGAAATCGCCAAGCCCTGATCCCCCAGCACCCGCACTACTACTCCAAGTACCCCACCTCCATCGATGTCATGCTTGAAATCAATGAAAAGAAGGTCATCAAGGACATTGTCCTTACGCTCAAAGATACAGAACAACTCCTCTCCAAAATGGAGTTCGATGGTTACATCGAGCGTATACGAGACTACGACGGAAACCTGAACATGAAGGAGCCCCGTTGGCGTGCATGCAAGCGCAGCTGGAAAATGGACCTTAGGAACGAGAGCAGCCAGCATTTTGGCTCCCTTGAGCCGGACACAAAGGGCTGGCTGCCTGGCAACGGCCTGAGTCAGGTGCCTTGTGCCAGGTGCCGCGTGAAGATGAAGTGTCGGCCTGGCGGTATTGTTAGTCCAGAGGGGTGTGTGTATTTAGATGATTGGCTGAAGTTCTAACCAGCAAGCCAAAGGGTGTTGTGGCGAACAACGGTGTGATCAACAATGTATGTATGACTTGAGCAAGAGAGGCAACTGACATGTGGATCTAAGAAGGACGTAAAAAGCATTGGGAACTGGGCGTTCGATGATGGCATGTAAAACGACGGCAGTTTAGGTCACGGCTGCAGCACTATTGCATAGCGAAGGCGTCTAAAAAATTACCTCACGACATCGGATATGGGGTCTATATTCGAATCGATCAAGCGCTGCGAAGCGCTCCCTGCCTCGGAAAGATAGCTCATGCATTCGTAATAAAGAGCACGCAGATCACGTAAAAGAATCCTCGACCACTCTGTTTCCCTTGAGAATAGCTCTCGATGTTTTCTGCTATACTTCGCACTGCTGACCGAGGCCAAGTGAAAGCGCTTACTCGTCATCCCATTCAGGCGGCGCTTCGTCCTCTTCTTCGTAGTACACTTCTTCGTCGTCCTCGTCGAGTTCCACCGTTGGCACGACGTCTCGCTCATCGGCTTCGTTATATTCTTCGCTCTCTTCCTCATCATTATCTTCCTCTGTGCTAGCCCTTTCCGCGGCCGCTCTGTCCTTACGCTTTCCTTCCATGCGCGTTGATTTGAGATCCTCGATCACGTCACCAATAGTCTCCTCCTCCTCCTCCTCCTCCTCCTTTCCATACTCATTTCCGTCGTCATTTTCTTCGCCTTCGCCATCACCTTCTATGTCATCATCCACTCCAGCTTCGACACTGCCATCTTCTTCCTCATCCTCTTCCTCATAGTTTTCAGATTGCATCCCTGCAAGCTTTTGATTGGCCTTCTCAGCCTCGTATTCCTTCTTTGCCTTTGCAATCTCAATCTCCTTCTCTGCTCGTTCCTTTGCGAGCTGCATCTCCACCTCGCGCGGATCCTTCAAATGTCTTCCAGCACCATTAGCGTGAAACTGGGCCAAATCCCAGCCTGTTCCATCATCTCCAAGTTCCTTGCCCGTGACAAGCATCATATGTTCGTTCAGTGTCTGATTGATACGTTCGGGATTAATACGCTCCTCAACGTTGAATTTTCGCTTTATGCTCCGTCGGATGCGACCCGGAAACCACTCCGCCATGCTTCCAAAATCAACACCGCAACATCTCAATGCCTCATAGAATTTCTCAGTTTCCTCTTCACTCCAACGGCTGGATTGGTACACACGCTCTTCAGGGTCACGGCGCTTCCAGGTAATAAACGTATGCACATTAAACCGGCGCTTGGTGAGCTCATCAATATCTATCTCATCAGCCTCAGCAACCTGGTCGTCAACATGCTCAGAGTCCCGTTGTCCTTGATTTTGACTGTCATCCATACGGTGCTCGCCGTTTACTATAGTTATTCGCATGCCCGTAGATTTCCCAAATCTCTTCTCTCGGGCAAGAATTCGTTTCTCGAGAATACTTCCGTCGTCGTCGTCGTCATCATCATCGCCACCCTCACCATCTCCAGCCGGAGTAGATCTTGACTCAGGCGGGGTTTCTTGGCGGCCAAAGATGACGTCGAAGTCGTTTGTCCTTCTTTTGCCCTTTAGCACAGCGGCTTGCCTGAATTGTTCAGCATGACGTCTCTTGATATCCTTCCAGTCTATGTCACGCATTTTCATCTCCATGGTACTTCGCATACCAACTCGGTTCTCGGTATCGCGGCCGACTAAGCTGATCATGGGTGTAACTTTGTCAGCAATGAAGACGGTTTCGTTACCCGGAGGTGTGGCTTGTCGACGGTATCGCTTGCGTTGGCGTGGTCCACCTTCCGTGGCCTGAGTAACATCCGAAGCATCCGTAATAGCAGACGTGGATCGTCGAGAGCGTGAACTAGCTTCCTGAGATTGAACTCTGAACACTGGATTTGATGTGCTTGGCGGGAATGGCGAGGATATGCCCTCAATACTTTGTGCTACAGCAGCGTCTATTGCGGCTGCAGTCTGTGCTGCTGAAGCACGCGATTTCGCAGCCTCGACTGCCTTTTGTTTTGCACGTCTTTTTTGGACGTTCCGCAATCGAGCTGAAGTTGAAGTTGGTTCTGCAACATCATCTTCAGGTGAAGGCTCGTGTAGCGGATCGGGCCCAGCTGGCAAGTCCGCAGAGACAACAGAAGCAGGAGGTGGCTGAGGAGCGATGGCTCTTCCTTTTGTAGCTGCTAACACAAGTGCTTCCTCTTGCTCCACGGTAGGTTGAGCACTTGATACTTGTGCACCCGTCGCAACGATGGACCCATCGTCATAGGCTTCCTCGCTGCGTTGAGAACGCCTCATTGATCCTTTCTTTATGCCCTTGTCCTTCCTTACCTTGCGGGCTTTAGGTCCGACGACTGTAATTGGATCAGTCTCGGCATCGCCCATTTCCTCAAGGTGTTCAACTACTTCGGTCTCTTCTCGTGAGCCTGTTGGAGCAAGATCAGCTTGCGTCGTGACCTGCCACTGGTTCCGTCGAGCCCCCTTGGCTCGAGGCTTCGGACCATTCGCCGTGGTCGTGAGCACAGGCGCGACAGCCGGTTGAAATATTCCAGTAGCAGTAGGCTGGCTTGAGTCTTGATCGCCTTCTAAAGTCATTGGTGCCTCATATGGCACAAGTTCATCTTGCTCTGATGGGGCTTCTACTCTTTCCTCTGATCTTGGTGGCGTTGATTTTGTCGCCTTTGGTGATAGTCGCTTCCTGACCTGGACAATTGGTATTTCATCTTCATCTCGACCACGAAGGGGCATAGAAGCTTCTGGCGGGCTCGTGCTCCGCTCATTTACTTCGTGAGACTCTACTCGCTGACGTTTGGATGGGCTGAAATCAGCAACTTCAGAAGAAAAGCTCCTCCGTCGGATGTTGCTTGAGGAGAATTGGGGAATGATATCTTCCGCAGCATGTACATTGTTTGAGCTCGGAGGATGAACCGGGTTTGCTGCTTCAGTCGATTTGTTAGGTGGACGACTGATACCAATTTGCCCACCCAGCTGAGGCAGAGATGATGGACCTGTGACCAACCCATCGCTTGACGGTTTTCCTATCGATCTATTGAAGGAGTCTTCCGAAGGAACGACATTTTGGAGTGACGTTGCTTGGGTAGATACAAGATCCGGTTGCGGAGTTTTCGAAGCATCTGCACTAGATCTTCCCGATGCTACCGATGCAGAGTCCTGAGTCGGGACTACGGCTGTCGCTGCAGTACTTGGAGGAGCTCCGGGACGACGGCGGCCTGCTGCCTTTGGCACAACTTTTCGGCCCTTGTTGATCAAGGAGCTGCCAAAGGAAGACATTGCAGCACGTGAGAAATAAATGATAAGATGATTTCAGCTGCAAGAGGCCAAGAGCTTGATACTCGCTTGATCTCGCAATAACATTTCTGCACTGTGACTTGTGGGAATCGCTGGTGTAATGGAATTTTGGCCTTTGATATTGTTCATACTTTTTTTCTGCCCAGCTAAAACACTCAGGTTGGAGTCTTTTGACGCGATTCGGACCCACCACGATTGTGGCGCAAGCGCGTGGCTGGGTAGCTCCTGATTGCGGCCTCAGCTGCACGTCATTCTTTGGTGAGTGCAACTTTACCTAATTCAATTCCTGCTCTTGTTCCCTTCCGCTCTTCTATACTACCTGGGGTCGTTTCATTATTAAAAACCAGAATTCCGCCAAGATGCCGAAAGCAGAGGCTGGCACCCCTAAGGCGCTCGCAAACAAGATGAAGGCGAAAGGCCTTCAGAGGCTGCGCTGGTACTGTCAAGTTTGCGAGCGGCAGATGCGAGACGAGAACGGCTTCAAACAGCATACAATGAGTGAGGGTCATGTTCGAAATATGCAGATTGTGGGCGAGAACGCGAAGAGCTTCATCAACGACTATAGTATGCAATTCAAGCGCGACTTCATCCAGCTATTACGCACGTCGCATGGCGAGAAATGGGTTCACGCAAATCGCTTTTATCAGGAATACATATCAAATAAGGATCATATACATATGAATGCAACAAAGTGGCCCAGTCTGACTGAATTTACCAAGTACCTAGGTAGGGAGGGCATATGCAGAGTAAAGGAAGAGGAGGAAAAAGGGCTCTTCATTGCTTGGGTGGACGATAGCCCCGAAGCGCTAAGGCGGAACGAAGCAATAAGAAAGAAAGAGAGGCAAGACCGCGGCGACGAGGAGAGAGAGCAAAAGTTGCTTCAAGAGCAGATTGCACGAGCGCAGGCCAAGGCAAAAGAGATCGAAGCAATCAAAGCGGCCAAGGAAAGTGTACGGGAAGGCGAAAACGTGGATACTACCACCGAGCCCTCTGTCGTTGAGCCTATCAAGTTTGGATTTGGAGCGAAGAAGACGGAAATAAAGCCAGAAAGCGGCTCCGGTCCGAACGAGACACCCAAGGATTCTGCACCTGCTGCTCAGGCCTCTATTGAAGGGTCTTCCAGCACGACGGCTCCTTCAACAACCACTCCAATGAAGATATCCTTTGGAGCGCCGAAACCCAAAAACGTCTTCGCTGAGGAGAAGAAGAAAAACCCACTCAAGACGAAGAAGATCGCGATTGAAGAACCACCAAAAAAGATGAGCGAGGCTGAGCGCATCATGAAGGAGGAGATGGAACGGAAGCGAAGCATTTCAGAGAGAAACGCAGCTGGAGGCGAGAAAAAGAGGATTCGACTGTAGACCTCGCTCGTTTTTATCCAGCTCGGACGTAATGAATTGAATTATTGCATAGCGTGGCGCTTGGTGGCATTGGGGCAAGCTAGGACTTGAATCCTATGAGATCAGATGTCCAGCTCATAAATACATATGAAGGTTCTACTGAAAGACAGACTTGAAACAAAATAATCGATATGTATTAGCAGATTATTCAACGACCAAGAACACTTCATCAAGCATTCCTTTTTTTGGCTTCAACGAGCGTCTCACCCTTCATGAAACCATAGATGAAGCATTTTCCCGACAAGAGTAAAAGTACCGTGGATTATACAGCGAAAAAGAAGGGGAACGCGTGCGCCTGGTGAGATGAACTTCTTATCGTCGACTCTGCAGGCGCGGCGTTAGTCCCAATCGTTATCCCCTGTGCATATGACTCCCCAGTTACTATTCTGTTGCATATGGACCAAAGTCATGAGAGCGTCGCTACTCAAGGCGTCTGACCAGGCCTTGCTTTGCGTAGCTGACTGAAGTGAGCGTCTAATCGAAGCAAAGCTCTCCAGATGATGGGTGATCCAAGAGATGTGTTCCTCTTGTTGGTATTATAGAACTAAAACCTGGCTTAGATCATGTTCCATATGTGACTGTGTGCTACCGGTGGCTTGTTCGATTTCGTCGAGCAAATACTCAGTCAGAGGGCATCGGGGTCGGCTCTCTCCCTTTGGCCAATTGTCTGAACTTGATTGAACGTAGTCGACATCAGGTAAGGTTGATAACATCTAGGATATTGAATCAACATGATAGCCCCAAATTCCGATTTTATTTTGCTCCAAAGCTTTCACTTTAAGCATAACACTGCTGCCTGAACGAAACCAATAGTCTCTGTGAGTCAAGGGATTGGCTCTAGGCTGCTCGTTCGAGCGAGGAACCCAGGAAGAGAGATCATCCTAGTCTAGACTCGAGCTGCGTACTTGGGCCCGTGATAGCAGCCAATTTGCTTCCATTGGCAGCTGTACAAGAATTTGAGCGATCTCCAGAAACATCTAATGGAACGATTTATTGTAGTTCGGCTTGATCCTCGGCAAAACGTGTCCATCTCGAGCCAGTGGGCTGTCCAGAGAAGCATATATGTGATCCCTTAAGTCTGTTGTTCTCAGGAAACGGCTGATGTGTAATAATTCCAAAATGCGCGGGTGACATGTTCTCGCCGCTAAGCACGTCCGAAGTAAGTGGCTTGTTTCGGCTCCATGTTTTCAATGTTGGAATAAGTTGACTGAATCTTGTCGAAGATTTCCCATGACTGAAAATGAACGCCAACGGCTCTGTCAGCAAGATCTTGGACGTCTTTTCAAAGACCAACCCATAGAACTAGTTCTATATACTCTGCGTAGTCAATTTGAGCACCTCCCCCGTGTAAATTGCATGATTTTGCTAAACGTGTCTCCTGCACGATCCAAAGTCTCTTAGACTGAACTGTTTAGAAAAGGCTTTCAAAAGCATAATATCAAATGCACAGGTTACCCATTGACAATCCACGGATAATTTCTTACCTGTAGTTCCCCTAGATGTTTATTTACCTTGCGAATAAAGCTAAAACGCTCTTCGGCGACCCTCTTGGGATCCGGTCCAAGCCATATGATAACAGTCTGAGCTTTCTCATTGATCTTTCCCATCCTTTGAACCTGATGTCCGTTATCCCCCTCATCTTTTTGATTTATGCAGATGGCATCCATCCATACAATTTTTGATTGGGTTGGAGATCTGACCTTTTTGAAGGCCTCATCAAGGCTTGGGATTATTTACGTGGATTGTCCGTCGCAAAATAATTTGACCTGATTTCCATGCCGCCCCAGACGTACGTTATCACAGTGTATTTATTTTTTACTTGTTCCAGTGCTGCAGTCTTTAGAATTTCCTGTATTTGATCCTCAGGATTTCTAGGAAGCAGCTGAAAGATTGATTCTAATACTATCACTAATCAGCTTGTCACTGTACGCGAATGGCTTGGTTGGTAAATTCTTAAGATGCAATGTTGAATGACTCATAATGAGCTGTAAACAGAGGATTATTCGTTCTAACATATTTAGCAGTAACAAGAGCCAGAGGTGCAAAGATGTTACAGCAATGTCCGTGGAGAGACCGCCGCAAATTCCTTGTTCTGCGGCTTGAGTCAGGTGGTACCGTATGTAGGTGATTTCACAGCACGAGTGCAGGGTTGAAGAAAAGCACTTAAAACTCTGCTAAATTTTTATAATGTATCTCGAAAGGATAGATCTTCATCAATGCGATGACGACCAATATCTGAATAGTTTTGTTGCATTCGAGCAATGATCGTAATGCCATGGACCCTGAAGCTGCAGACTCGGTCCGAGCTCGAACTGTAAAGCAAAAAGTTCCTTGAAAAAAGTTGACATTCTTTTATGCATACGCGACGGCATCTTTCCAGAATTCCCATGCCATTGCCGTCGTAACTCTCAATGCCCTCTCAAAAGTCAAGGCTTTTCTCCATTCCTTGTCACTACCGTCCTCGGCGTCGCATACGTCGCTAATCTCGCTCCTACACTATGACCAAATCCGCCAAAGCCAAAAAAGAGAAGAAGAAAGATTTTCAAAAAGTCAAGCTCAAGGTTGGAAAGACGAAGGCGAAAGCAGACAACTACACCGACACGTCTTTCAAGGCTCGATCGATCGCTGTGCTTCAGCAATCGCTGACGACAAATGCACCGTCTACCGTTGCACAATTCAACCACCATCTCAGCTTGCTAGGACATAAGAGCGAAGGACAGCGGTTGCAGAGCCTAAATCACTTGACAAGCGTGCTCCAGATATGTTGCGATCAGGGGAGCGAATTGCCACAACCAGCAAGTGTGATCGTGGGAAAAGTACAGCCGCTCATTCGGGATAGTAGCGGAGCTGTTAGGACTCAGGTGTTGAAATTATTAAAGTGCTTGCCGAAGCAGGACGTGAAAGTCCACATCGAAGGACTACTGTTGTGGGTGCGACTGGGTATGACGAATCTGAGCACGCCAGTGAAAATGGGCGCTCTGGACGTGCTTGAATGGATGTGTGAGGTCACAGGCAGGGAGGTGGTCAGCTGCGCGGGAGGATGGTCAAAGACTTTAAAGTGCTTCGCGGGAATTTTGGGCTGGGATGCACCCGCTGCAACTGCGCCCAAGGACGGAAAGGGGGCGTGGACGTCAACGCCGAGCGCCGCGACTAAAGGGACAATTGACGGAAAGCTGCTGTTGAAGACGCTAACGGTGCTCACGCTATTTCTGCGCAACGGGCTGTTGCCTTTGACTCAAAACGAGGAAGACGATGCAGATGTGAGGCTTGCCGCGAGAATTTTCCCACTGTGGCAGACTCACCAGCATATGTTGCCAACTCGAACGACACTGAACAGCCACTATACATATCTCGATTTATTCGGGGGCCCCAAGGATGAAGAAGGCGCTGCATACGAAGGATGGGAGGAACGCTGTATATATTTCGACGAGAAGTGGCGGGGCAGTTTTGAGACTGGCATTGTGAAAGTAGCCAAAGAAGGTGGAGGTGTTGGTAGAGCTGCTGTCAGCCTTCACAAGGTGCTCAATGCTGCGAAGGATTCCATGGAACAGGAGGGTCTTGCTTGATTGACGCTTTTTTGTCTTATATTGTTTGCATAGATGTCGCCAGATACCCTCTCAACTTGTCTATGGTATGATCTATCTATCGAGCCTGGATACCAGCCCCTATCTTCTCGTTAAATACTTCCTGCCTTGTCCTTCTCATCACGATGGCGTATCGTTTCCGTGTTCTGTTGTCCTCGGGTTCTCAGGGAACGTCCTCAGCCACGCGTCGTCCTTCAATTTCGCATATGGCGGCCTGTCCAGACTCCTCTTCGTGACCTCAATGTCTGTCTTAATATCCTCGATCAAACTCTCTACGGACACGTAATCATACTCAGGCCTGATGAAGCCCAAGATCAAGATATTCAAGTGGTGACCGTAAAAATCTCTCCCAAACTCGTGCATGATATGTATCTCCACGCTTCGCACCGTGTTCTTGTAGTATGGATTCCAGCCTACCGACATGACCATGGGGTAGACCTGGCCTCGAAGATGCGATGTGCCATTCACTTTGGACGCGATATGGGAGGCGGCTTGGGAGATTCTCTTCGAGATAGAGGCACCCTGCGATGATGGCGTCGCATCAGGTTCAGAGGACGTGGACGAGGTCGTGGCATCTGAGGGAGGCAGGTCGAGACCAGCCCAGCCGAAATAGATGCCGCTGTCGAGTTCTTTGCCCGCAATGGAGACACCTTCGAGGGGTATGTTTGCGGTGGGTATGCCGAGCTTTCAAGCGTCAGAAATTTCTATCTCAACAGAACGTGCACATGCGTAGTGAATATGTGCTAGCGTGAAGTGAAATAAAAATAAGGGATGAGCTCTCATACCTCTCTGCTGCCTCTCCCAAAGCCCTTTATGACTGGGCCTTTGAAGCGTAGTGGGAAAGGCGGGGCAGGACCGTCGTCAGGACCCGCGATGGGATCGCGTGGTCCGCTGGGTGGAGGCATGCCGAGCGTTCAACTGAATAGACCCAAGTGCGATTTGTCAAAAAAAAAATTAGAGGACGTCGCAAGAGAGTGTGCCTACCGGAACTTTAGATGCTCGAATCGCAATTCATATATTGGTCAGGGATGGGACGGCAAGTATCGGTGCGAAGCGTTCCGATGTTCGGACGAGGCTGAACAAGGCTGATGAGGGGCAGCGCATCATGGCTGAGTGAATCAAGGACTCGAGTGGGTTGTGAAAGAATCGTGCTCTTCTGTGGGCCAAAATTTGAGAATTCTGCTCTTAATTCAAGCATACGGAATTCAGAGGCCTGGTCGACTTGTGTTCCTTCTCAGCTACGCAATCCTTCAGCAGTCATTGCGACAAGTTTGAGGCTCCAACCCAAATGATTAGTTTCAACACATTCCCCATGCTTTCGTTCCATATACCGGTCATAAACACTCGTGATTTATTTCCTTTCACGAGATATTGTGTGACTAGTCGCTCAAAGACCGGGACAATGCTATTATTTTCATCGCAGTCTCTTGCAGTGTAAAGTACATACGCAACTCTGCGCAATCTTTGATAAGCAGCTCTTTTTCATCTGGCATCTCTAACGCTGCCAGAATACGCATCTCATTGTCTCTGAGAAGAAGTTCCGTCGCCGTATGATCCGTTATCGAGTTGTTGATCTGTTGATACATGACCTTATGATCATAAATGCGTCTCCGCACACCTGGTGCGACAAAGACCGGCGCGGCCCCGAAGGTGATACCGGGTGCAATGTGGGGTGGCGTCGTTTCAAAAGGAGAACCCCAGACAAGTCTCCATGCCAAGTCTGTAATGCAGCGCCGCATGCCGGAGTAGTAACTGTCGCAGGCGATTTCGTGTGCTTCCTGTAAAGCAGACAATTGTTCTTTGTGTAGATTCTCTGCAGGGTTCCGTTGCTGAAGTGTGCGCTCGAGACACCATCTCACTAGAGGTGAAATGTTGTCTTTGGTGATCAGTTTACAGTTTGGATGTGATATGGGCTCAAGGCAGCGGAACTTGAGCCATGCCATTGTAAATGTAAGGCGATGGGTTGTACCCTCGCAAAGTTCATACGTGATGTCGAGATCGTCCCAGCACGCATCATATGCTTTCCTCATGTTCTTGATGTCACTGCTAAGAAAGCTTGGAGGCTCAAAATCAATTGGCAGCCCTGGTGTGAAGGAAATACCTATGTGGAGCTTCCGAACCCACTGGTGATAGCGGGTTGTGGGCCAAATTGAGAGACTTGGTGGAAAGCAGTGAAGCCTCATGCGGTTAAGTTTACTCCAATTTACTTCAATTCCGAACGTAAACGTGTTCTCTGCATACAATATTGAGCTCGCCTCTTCGTGAACCTTCTTGCAGAGCTGAAGAAGCTTAACTCCCGGCATCTTGACTCGGACACCATCAACGCGACCGTGGTGTACAAGCAGCAGCCGGTATATTTGATTCCTGAGTTCACCAGAAAGGTCTAGAAATCCAATTCGCTGCGGGTCATAGTTATGGTGTTCCTGTTTACGTTTTGACTCAAACAGGGGATGCTGTTCAATTTTTGAGAACATTAGGGTTGGATTGAATCGTGAATACGAGCCAATACTATTGGATGCGTGTTCAAGAGACATCCTAACTGTCATTGTTAGATCTTCAGGACAAAACTTCCCTTGAATGTAAGAGCGTTACCAGCATTGGTGCACACGGAAGCATGTGCTAAGTAAAGTTTACTGATGGTGTCCTTTGCTGTCTTACAGGCTTGAAAGCGTGTGACGGATTTAAACAAATCTAGCTACAGAGCACGCGAGAGAGCTGAATCTGAATGCTCGAATTGTTACGTTTGACAATTTTTAACTGAAGGACACTGATGGTAGAGCCGTATGTGATACTTATATGTTAAGGTGACTACACAGGTGTCACAGCAAACCCAGGCAACGATCAGGCAGAACGTTGATTTACTCTCCCATGTAGGCACGAAGGTTTCGAAACTACAAATGATGGAATCTATCATTCCAAGCCCACACTTGAGCTGTGAGAAAAGTTTTGTCTTTTAATTTCACAGCAAGTACGTTGAGTGAGCCATAAAATGGGACGGAGCGCAAGTTGTAGCATGAAGCTTAGTCATCAGCCGCTCAGCCCTTTGCGTTCTCTGGTCTACCAACGACGACAATTCAACTTGCATCCCATCGATACTCAGAAATTGCTCAAGCACCAGGCATTGAACTAGAACTTATGTTAACTTCACCCTTACAAATAATTGGATGATTATGTTCCCAATAGATTGGTGCCCATCGACTCGCTTTGGTTCATGACATTGATAAAAAGCCTGGATGATGTAGTGAGAAGAATACATGACGAAAAAGCAGCTGGAAACGGGACTGAAGCGTCATTTGCCGCGAAGAAATTATTCTTGGCGTCTCCCAAGCGACCAGCATGAATGACCTGCCTGTCGGATTGGGACCGTTGTCACATTGCCTGTGATATATGCACCGTCAATACAGCAGAGGCTACAGTTAGCAGCGGTAAACATATCCCGGTTGAGACAAGCACAATGTAATCATCAATGGTATTTTCAGTTATGAGAGAGCTCCTGTGCACGATCTCTATTCACAAGTCAGGAGGTGCTTCGTTGGCTAGGCTCATGTGACTTGTGAGCATATTACTCTCGTAGTTCTCACTCTGCGACCAAATCTCTACCAACATGAACAGACCAACAACTTGACCCGGACTATGCATATTTACATGTAAATTTTTTGGGTGCTGATGTTATGACAGAAGCAGGTTTCGAAGGACAAAGCCATTGCAGTGGCATTAGCGGTTTCACGGAACAGTTCAAGGGCAGTCACTACTGCCAACTTGAACGAACCGTGATCTGGCTATCTCATTTAACTCCGATCGCGCCCCCAGAAGAGACTGGGGATTTCCGTTCAGATGCGGAGACAGCCTGGTCGGAGTCTTTCGAGGGCGTCCCTGACCCAGAGGAGACTATGCCTGTTCGTCGGTTCTTAGCTTGGTTTTGTTCACTTGCTGACCGTGAAGGACGTACAATTTATTGTTATCGCGTCGACTGTAAGTCTTTCGCAGCACAACGCTGATAAACCATTTTCTGAGGAGAATCCGCCGCCAACACCCTACAAGGATAGAAACAAACGTCGTCCTCGCATATGAATTTTGTTCGAACACCAGGGTGGTTTCAACAAACCGGCATCTGTCGAGCACGGCACCTGAATCACCAATCAAGACCAAAAAAAAATCCCAATTTCTCACAGATTTCGTCTTATGAGATATCGTCCACTCGAAACTTAGTTCAGTCGTAAATTGTCGCTATAAAACTTCACATTCGAAGACTTACCGCGCGTTGCTTGATTACACAAGTATTACTAACTTGGCTTTCCGACTGAGAACGGCCTCAGTTTGACTAATAACGGCATAAGTTAGCACGGCCAGCGCAAAACTCGAAATGTTCTTTTCGTAAATTCTACAATGTTGATTTAACTCCCGATCATAAACTATCGGTTTCATGGCATGTGAACCTAACTTTTCCAAGCCCGCCTTTTATTTTTTGCGCTTACAAAATGCAAGACGATAAAATCCAACGAAACATGCCGTTCAATCCCTCAGCTGTCGTCGGCATCATATGCACCATCAAATTAACGTGCGACGAATTTCACCGGCTCCTTCACAGCCATGTGATCTTCAGAGTACGCACACTTTACCACCATCTACCCACGACGGTGGTCTTGTCGAACCGTATTTGCAGTTACATCACCTACATGGCATCCTTCCACGGTGAGAAGCGGAACTAAATACTTTTCGAGGCCGATTCGAGCCCATTTGCTCTTTGCCTCTATCGTCACTACCGCTGGAAAACTTCGGCGCAAAAATTCCTTACTACGCGTGTTACCCTGTGGAGCATTCCATTCTCCGGCATCTTCGTCAAGAATTAGAAATAGAGCAACCAAGATGGCCATCGAAGCCCGATCTTTCCCAAGTAAATACCGCACAACCTGCTGGACGCGCACAATCCCGTCAAGAGGTTTGCACTGTTTCCTGACATGCAACTGGTGCGCTTCTCGAAAGGAACAGAGGTATGGAGACTGTTACAGAGTCTCATTCGAGAGACTTTGGGAATTTATGTGGAGGAGGTCTACGTTCGATGGCGATTGGCCATGACCGTGCTCCTTAGACTCCCGGATTAGGCGGTTGTGTTGTGGAAATCATGTATCTCGGATTATTTGGCATGTACCGTAGACTTGTAGCTCAAAATCAACCCCAGCGAGAGTTCGGACGCGTCGAATGCTTATCATGACCAGTCTACGTGTCTTGCGGTTTCACAAGGTGTGTCAGCAGCGGAAACTCCTCTGCCCACGCTTTAGAGAGGCTCCAGTTCTCCAGTTTGTACGTGGCGGCAACAAACTCGGCGTCAAGCACGACCTCGTTCTTCACATTTCTGGCCAGAAAAGTTCTCGACTCGGGCCAGTTGAAGCGAACGTGCTCCATGTACAACTTCACAGTCTGCCTAGGATCTTTACCCTGGTTCTGGGTCAAATGATCGCGAATGGCCGGCCATGGCATGAAATCTATGCTCAGCGGGTGTGGGATTGACGTTTGCACCGTGGTGGGCAGCAGCCACGGCGGGAGACTCTGGTACGCCGCCGTGTCTGGATGCGCTCTCCACTGTCGAAGTGTGTCAGTCGGCTTTGATTCTAACGAGAAGCACAAGGGGCGTCACATCAGCTCACCCTAAGAAACAGAAACATCATCAGATAAGCGGCCACTGTTGTGGGCAGGTTGTGCATAATGTGGTTTCTTTTGAAGACGGAGTTTAGGGTTGCAGAGATGGGATTGTCATCGTGGAAGAGCAGCATGTTCACGATCGACGGCCAACGCGGTAGGGCGCGCACACCCTCGTCACCCCTTGATAGGCCCTTGTGCGAGCGGAGAAGGAAGGAATAAGTGGCCAGCTCAAAGCAATCTGATTCCGTCTGATGATGGATTCCGCAGCGGCACGCGACCGAAACGTAATCGGCGCGAGCCCAATCCGCCATCGCGTCTTGCGTCGAGTACATACCGGTCGACATGACTGGCTGAAGGGACTGTGCAGGCTGATGAACGGGACACGGAACACCGTCAATGCAGCACGAGTTCGGAACCATGGAATATCTGTAGGATGCGTCGCTGAGCGGGCCGGCATCGCCCAAAGGATCCTCAACGCTCTCAAATTCAGACGGCGTAGTATAATTATCTGCTCCCGCTAACGACGGCGGCTGCGACGACGGGTTGTACACACTCGGCGAGCCGCTACCTCCACGTATCACGAGGTTCAGCTGGTGGATTTCCTCAGCCAGCTTCTGGATCGTCTGCTGGATCTGCGACGTTCCGTCCTCGATGTTGTCCAGTTGGTTTTTCTCTCGGACTCGCTTCGCCTGGTGGTGTACCCTATCGATACTTCTCTTCCTAGCAAGCTGAGCATCGGACCTGACGCGAGGTTTCGATCGTTTCTCGGTAGTTTCCTCCATGGGGGCAGCGGCCTTGGCTCCACGCTTTGACATTAAAATCTCGGAGTCGGGTGTTTGGATGGAGAAAGGTGGTGCAAGACTTTCACACACCGATCTGCAGAAGTTCGGTCAATATATGGGGACTTCATCGCGAAGGGACGTAGCGTATGCCAGCCTCGGCCTGTGGCTCACACTCCTAGGTCTCTTAAGCCGGGTTCGATCATGAGCAGAGCCGAGTATGACAGGATCTGGAGGGTGAATATGAAAGCCTAGGAAGAAAACGGCGTCCGGAGACGTCGAGGATATGATCGATCGTCTGTGCGGAGTGTCCAGCATTCAGCTTATATTCTGCATGAACGTGAACAGAGACTTGCGCGCGCACACGTATCTATGGCGCGGCTCGTGCCTGTTCGCAGCAAAACTACCGAGTGGTGGGCCCAGTAATGATGGAGAAGAGATAATCGAGGGGAAGCTATGCGTGGATGCTATCACTCATCCGTCAATCGCGAGCTTGGGGCCCTGACTACTACAGCCTTACCGAGTCCAGATGAGCTCGCTTGCAAACTGGAAATCTGCGATGAGCCCTTGTTCCGGAGCTGGATGCTGCAAGGACGGGAAAGGCTGGGATTTCTCAACTATTTCCAGATCGCGTAACCTCCAGGCACAGCAATTTTCTCCTCCTTTCCAACCGTACAGTAACGACATACGTTCGGCTAAAAGGTCCGCGAGATCGCCCTTTTTTTGCTCGTTTTTATTTTATTTTATTTTATTTTATTTTTTTCGCCTATAAATTCCGAACATAGACCCGAGGCGGACGCTACCAGCACCCCGGCAGATGGGTGCGGGAGATGCGTCCGTAGCGGCTGTTGGTGTAAGAGGAGACTCGTCTTGAAATTCACAAGCGCTTTTGTTTCGGGTTTCCTGAACGCCCACATGTGGGAGGATCAGCCTGCTCTTCATGTCGGTACGGCAGCTGCTCACGAGGAGGCATGTGAGAGATTCAAAGGTGTGAACCTCGTTCAAGGGCACGGACGAGCTACTCAATCAAGCTATTCCACACTTGCGAAGAACGTTGGGCACCTTTTCCTCGACTGGTGACAACAGGTCACTGTCTTCCCCCTCCCCCTCCCCACGAGCCAGAGGGCTGTTCCGGCGGTGCTGACTGCGAAAGACAAAGGCCCACTAAATGTGCCACTGCGCGGAGGGTCGACCAACAGCTTTTCTACCTTGTCGTCGTTTCAGCTGATGAAAGGAGAATGGGCGGGAAGCGGGAAGCTTTCCAGTTCAGGTATCGTTCCACGTGATCAAATCGGACCGAGGCGTTCCACTCCTGAGCCCTTTTGACGTCCTTTGAAGACGGTTGTCCGGAAACGCGATCCATCACACCCCAGCAGCCACGAGTCGAAGCGTGTGCATACGATGACGGTTTCAGGGCGTGCGGCAGAGCATCGACGGAGGCTGCAGATGTGCCCAAAGCTCTAGCAACATAATATCTTCTTCTGTCGTGATTGGTGCGCGAGCGGGTACTGGTGCTCTGTGGACGACGTCGTCCAGTTTAGCCCTCCGAGAGGGCCAAGGTGCGGAGCTCTTATTATGCGGAGCTGTCTTTGCTTATTATTCCTATTGCACCGGCGCGGAGCCAACCTGCCCACGCCAGACGGACGGGATGATCGCGTTTTTCTCCTGCGCAGCACGTTGTATTACCGTCGCCCACCCCGGAGAAGTTGTATGTGCTGTGGGTAACGTCTGGTGATGGCGGAAGACTACTTCCCGAACCTACCGGTTTTGAATTTTGGTTCCCATTTCCAGCGCGCTTCTAGCACATTTCGAGATGCGCTGACAGGCCGCCACCATCAAAGCTGTGGCACCACCTGTCTTGGTGTAGACGGCACAGCATACGTCGGAACACGGCCAGCTGCCGCGATCCGCTGATCGTTTCTGTTGCAAACTCCCCCTCTGGGCATTATGAGGTTCTAATCCGTCATCCGAGACTCCCGTTCTGAGCTTCTATACGAGATCCCCGAGTGGGTTCGTATCCATTGAGCATGACGCCACAGTCGTAGGCTCAACTCACACAGAGTCAACCGGAGGCGCGTGTGACTGATATGCTCCAGACGCCTTGGTACGCTAGTCCTAACGTGTGGCAACCGTCCCCTTTTGCAGAGCTTTTCTTCCAAAGTAAGATCATGACTCGGTGGGGGGTGAAAAAGAATTTGTTTCATCTCACCAAAGGCCATCGCAGCGCACACACATGCCGAGTGAGCGGAGTGTGAAGGGGCCTGCCGCTTGGACACAGTCCATAGTCTACATGCGGGTCAGGTCAACAGAACCGTCCCCATGGGGAGGCGGAGCCCCACCATTAAACAAAACGCGACAATCACACTTCACGGGCCCTTCCGATCCATGGACCTAGATTTAATCCCCTTACAAAGCCCGAAATCGAAGGGTGTAGATCTAGTTGGCCCCCGGTCTCTGATCTTTACCTTCGGTCATCGCTCCTCTTAGTAACTTTTTGTCGTCGACGTTTTGCTATCACTTGTGTCTGTTGTCTTCTACCATGGATGAGCTCAGTCAATGGCATCGTGCCATGACGACGGTCGTCCTCTTCGGGACTTGGGAGATGCCCATATCCTCGACCACTCTGGCCGACGCTTTCCGCGTCATAGACGCCGACGAATTTTTGCAGAAGATGATGTATGCAACCCGACAGTGCGCGTGGACGGCGGATCTTTACGCCATCAAGGCAGACGCCATCTTCACGGTAGACGGCATACCGCAGTGCACGCCAATACCTATGGTGACGGCACCGAAATCAACGGGCGCGCAACCGCATCACGCGTGGTACCAAGCATTTTTAAGAGAAATGTGGACGATTTGGAATCAGACGCCAAGTGTTGTTGTGGTGAAAATGATTGTACGTTGTCTTCAGGTGGTTTTTTTTTTTTTCGCTTTCTCTCTCTCGCTCTCTCTCCCTCTGTGTGTGTCTTTCGCTCCCTTTCCGACACACATGCCTTTGTCACGAGAATGAGTACAACGAATGCATATGACTTGGGGTTGACTGAGCGGTGCAGCTTCCAATTTCGATCATACGGCCGCACGCGGCGGCGACGCCCATGAACTGCCTGCCGATTCCGTCCATGACGATCCCGTCGACGCCATCGCCATTGTCGGATTCGCAGTATCTCGCAGAGTCGAAGACCCTTCCCTCGACAGCTGACATGGCCTTTTACTGAAAACGTGGATACCCCTCAACCTTGTTTCTGTGGACTAACGAAGAGCATTACCGGTGGCGTTGGTTTTTTTCTCTTCTCTTCTTTCCTCTCCTTCCGCCTCTTCCTTGATGAGGCTTATCTATTTTTCTGTACGAGTACCGCAAGCTGCTAGGAATTTACCGAGAGCATGGCTACGGCATTGTTTGGCGCAAGGCGTCTACGGATTGTATATTCCTGGTGTACCACTTTAGACTCTGGTCAAATATTTGCTAATTCTCAAGGACAAATTACGCGGCTGAATGAGGGCGGGATGCGTGTAAAGGGTCGTGAAGAATGCTGTTGTAGTAAAACGTAATGCAATGTCTTCACTTGGAATCTCAGAGCACAATTGCATGACTTCACCGCCGCCTCTACCGCTATCTACGGTACCGGATTGGCTAGCCCAGGCTCAAGCATGGCCATCGTACCCTCATCGATTCAACATTCCCATCGTCTTCATCTTCTTGCCCTGTCCTTTCTTCAACATTGCTTTGTGCGGGTCGCTTAGGGTCAAAAACCATTGTGTCACCCTGCATTGCACAGAGGGGCTGGAGACCGGCCATGCTACTGATCTAGGCTGAGGCGCTCACGCGATTCTTGCTGCCTACTCGGTGAGACACAAGTTTTCCATATCTTCCCTCTTTTTTTTTTTATAAAAAAAATCATCGATGAACTTGCTTGAGAGTAGGTTGTGAAAAAGTCGAAGAATTGAAACGCGGTCTGTTAAACGCTTTCAATCATTAATGTGACATTCATCTCTGGCTTACAAGATATGCGGATCTTGTGTGCATGTGATTGGGAAAAAGAGGCACAACGTCGTGAGCTGTGAGAGACTGGTGGTGAAGGTGTTTGGTAACAGATGTGCAACCCAGCGTAGTCATT
Source organism: Verruconis gallopava (assembly GCF_000836295.1). Lineage (NCBI taxonomy): Eukaryota > Fungi > Ascomycota > Dothideomycetes > Venturiales > Sympoventuriaceae > Verruconis > Verruconis gallopava. The sequence continues at coordinate 109,835 of NW_015622163.1, read as the reverse complement.
GCCGCTAGCACCAGTCGGCGCAGGCATCAGTCTGGAAGAGGAGCATAGTCACGACGTGTTGATGTGCCACCATGATAGGTTTGTGTTGGACAAGCTGAAGTATTGGAGTTATCCCGTCGCCGCCATGCCAGCCAGCCAACTGTGGCGACGCCACGACCTGAATCGCCGACCACAAGGCGGCGGAGAAGGCCACCAATCGGAAGGTGCATGGGCCCATCAGCCCACGTCGTGTCGCGCGAAACCAAAAAAAGGAAACGTTGCCTCTGACGCAGCCTAGCAGCTACGCTGGACCACGAACTGTTCCACGCGAACATCGCTCGCTCTGTCACAGTTCGCTCCATCAACCGAGGAAGACAGAGGCAAACAGACAGAGAGAGAAAGTGTGTGTGTGTGTCTGTGCCCTTGGACTGTTACTCTCGTCAAGATGATTCAGGATCTGCTGGCGGTATGTCCTCTCCCCTTTGCGGCACCTTATTCTCCCCACCAAGGGTTCGATGGCTGACATGTCCATGTGTATGCTTGCAGAGGCTCGCCCGCGCCGTTGACCAGGCCTGGATACCGTGGAAGAACATCGTTGTTGGCTTTTCTGTCGGCATCTTTGGTCTAGAGAACCTGCTGCTCTGGAGACAATACGGCGTCCTCAAACGAACTGTTCGTCCTAAGGCACTCACTGCAGAAATCGACCAGGAAACCTTTGACAAGTCCCAGGTAAGAGGCCGAACCACCCGCTCCACCGCTGCCACAATGAATACCCCCTCTCAGGTGACGTCGGATAGCTAATTCGTGCCGTTTTTAGGCATACGGTCGTGCCAAAGCCAAGTTCAGCTTCTTCTCCTCCGTCTTCGGTCTCGTCACTAAGCTTGCCATCATCCACTACGATGTCTGGCCCAAGGTCTGGTCGCTTGTCGGTACTCACATCATAACGCCTTACCTGTCTGGCACGCGCTTCTCCGGTGAGATCACGCACTCGCTCATCTTTTTCTTCCTGTTCGGCATCATCGACACGATCATAGAACTGCCTCTGTCGTACTACCACCACTTCGTGCTCGAGGAGAAGTTTGGCTTCAATAAGATGACGGTTGGATTATGGCTTACGGACAAGGTTAAGGGACAACTCCTGCAGATTGCGTTCGGCGTTCCAATCGGTGCGGCCATCCTTGCCATCATCAAGAAGACCGGCCAGAACTTCTTCTACTACCTGTGGCTCTTCACGCTGGGCGTTTCTCTCATAGGCGTCACCATCTACCCGATCTTGATTGTCCCGCTCTTCAATAAGCTCACCCCCTTGAAACCTGGCCCGCTGAAGGAGTCGATCGACGCTCTGGCTAAGAAGCTCAATTTCCCTCTCAGCGAGCTGCAGGTCATCGATGGCAGCAAGCGCTCTTCACACAGCAATGCGTACTTCACCGGTCTGCCGTGGAAGAAGAAGATCGTCATCTACGACACGCTTCTAGAGCAGTCTGATGACAGGGAGGTCGAGGCCGTGCTAGCCCACGAACTGGGCCACTGGAGTATGAGCCACACGACAAAGCTCCTCGCCATCAGCCAGTTCCACGTATTCTACGTTTTCGCCCTGTTTTCGGCCTTTGTCAACAACAAGAGCATGTACCGTAGCTTTGGTTTCGAGAGAGAGATGCCTGTGTTGATTGGCTTCATGCTGTTCAACGAGGTGTTTGGCCCGACGGACTCGATCATCAAGCTGTTCATGAACATCATTACCAGAACGTTTGAGTTCCAGGCCGGTGAGTCTCCATATTCATATTTCTATCTATCCTACCGAGTCCCATCAACTTGGATCCTACTACATCTGTCTGTCTGATTCACGGCTAATTCTTTATTGTTTAACAGACAACTTTGCCCTTAAGCTGGGCTACCAGGCCGAGCTGGCGCAGGCGCTTATCAAGCTCCAGATCAAGAACCTGTCTTCCATGGATGCCGACTTCTACTACTCAAGCTACCACTACTCGCATCCAATTTTGACCGAGCGGCTGAAGGCCATCCAGTGGACGGGTGAGAAGAAGGCCCAATTCAAGAAGGCGCCGGAGAAAGACGCGGCTGCGGATCTCGCGACGGGTCGCGAGCTGTAACAAGTGCCCGGATAGAGTTGTTTATAGAATGAGCCGATCTTGGAACCCGCCTCAACACGTGCATCTGTGTGTGCAACTTGTAAAAGGCTTGAAACACTTTGGCGCTGAACCAAGACACGGGCTCTCTCCGTAGACTGCACATCTAGATGCTACTAGAAAGCAGTGGTAAAAAAGTTGCAACCGTCGTCACTTCCGTTCTCAATCTTCAGCCATCTTCCTCCTTTTGGCCTCTCTCTCCTTGTTTTCCGCCTTCCGCTTATCTTTCTTGAGCCTCTTTCTTTCTTCCTTGTCAATAGGCTTTGCTCCCTCGCTCCCATGGGGCACTACCGGCACCTCCTGCACCTGCGGCGCTTCGGCCCCAGGCACCTCACCAACGTAGTTGCTCCGCTCGCCAATCTCGCCAACTTCATCGCCATCCCTGCCTGCGGCCCACTCGTCCGGATCCATCCAGTCGCCCTCCGTCGTGCCATCGCCCAGGACTGCTTTTCCCTTCGCCGCACTGCGCTTGCTCTCAAATGGTTTGTCGTTCCCCCGGGGAGGTTCCTCGGGTTCAGGCGTCAAACGCTCGCCGCCCAAGCCCTTCGATACCTTACGCAGCTGCGTCAGCGTCACACCGCCCGATGCGCCGTTCGTGCCGAACGTGATCTTGCGCGACAGCTGCGCGTCTGGGTGCATGTGTGGGAACTGCTGCGAGCGTGCCGTGTACGCATTGATCCACTTCTGCGCGCCGGCGTACGAGACGGGCGTGCTGGAGTGAATGTGGTAGGCGAGAGGCCCTATGAAGTCGCCCATGTCGTCGGATCCGGTCGCGGTTGTTGTAGATGTAGCTCAGCCTGCGATCGGCTTTGAAGAGAGTGAGAGCAGCACAGCGACTATGCGTGACACAAGTGATCAGATGCACTCCAGTACGGCCGAGCACGGAATGTTCTCAAACTTGGCCGGCTCCGTCAGACGGTGAGTCTCAGCGCTTCTTTCGTGAGTAGAAGAGGGAACCAAGAAGATAAAATAAAATATCCAATTCTGTGTCGAAAGTGCTTCTCGCCCAAGGAGAAAAGAGGAAAAAAAAAGAGGTCGTCGCACGGACCCGGCACTGTAACGAAAGTGCCTGTTCCGGAGCTCACGCATCAGGAAACTCCGCCAAAAAAGCTCGCCAGCAGAGACCGAGCAACATTTCGCTCTGCTCTCCGCCCTCCTCATTGTAAAGAACACACGCAACGCAGACAACACGCTCGCACACCCCATCTTCACATACCCGCATCGACCACGCCCCGCGACGAACGCAATGATCTGCCGGACCTGTCTGCGGACGCTGGCCAAGCCGCGGCCGGCGATGTCAGCGAGCGCCCCAAGACCACGGTCCGTCACGCTCCCCAACTTTTCGCCCCCCCCCCCCCCCCTTCCCAGAACCGTCCTTCGACGGAAAAGAAAAAGAGAGAGAGAGAGAGAGAGATAAAGGCTAACGCGAGCTCGTCAACAGGATCAGCGCCTCGGCTCGACCGCGCGTCGGCCAGCAGGCGCGCTCGATCTCGCTCCTGACGCCGCGGCGTCCGCAGCTCGCAATCCCCCTCTCGTTCTCGTCATCGTCGTCGTCATCGTCGTCGTTGCCGTCGTCGCTCGCGGTTCTGCCGCGCGTCGGCGCCCCGTCCCAACCCGTCTCGCACGAGACGCTGGACGTCATGCCCAAGATCTCGACCTCGCCGCTTCTGGCCGGCATGCAGGTGCGCAGCGGCCCGCGCGACACGTACAACATGACGCACTTCAAGCGGAAACGGCGGCACGGCTTCCTCGCCAGGATACGAACCAGGAAGGGGCGAGCGATCCTGGCGAGACGGAGGGCCAAGGGCAGGAAGAATCTCAGCCATTGACGCCCTGCGTGTCGACCCTCATGTGCGTGCGATCCATGGCTGAACAGGTGGTCAGTGGTTTCGTACGACAACCGGACGGGTCTGCTTCTGCTGCGACCCTCCCCAAAAACGATTCGACAGCATTCACGTTGGGCGGGCTCTCAGAAAGCGGAGGCAGGCGGTGGGTTTAAAGACGGATGGAACTGTTGAGAAAGAGATCGATGGAGAATGGAGAACAACTTGCCATTCAGCGCATCCACGTCGCCAACATCTTGGGCGACTGGTGTGAGATGTCTTCTTCCACGCCTTTTTGAGATTCGGGCGGCGAAATTAGGGCAGGACAAAAACACTGCCAATCTGTATAGATACTAGCAACTAGATCACAGCATCGACCAGATTTCCTTTTCCCTTAAGACGTCCACCGACCAGAAACCAAGCGAAATCACATCGAGTCCGAAAATCGTGAGAGTCTTTAGAAAGCCACCCCGTTCCCACCGGACTAACCTGTTTCCTCCCTCCATTTTTTGCACCTCCTCGCAGATGAGAAAACTCATCCAAGCAGGACGAACAGACGGAATAAGGGAGGGAGTGTCACGCAACAGAAGTTGTATGCATTAATGCCACCCACTCCTTTTTTGTGTTGGGACATAGGACTTTCGAGACGCCCAAAACGCCGTGAAGAAATACCGGGTACAGGGAGGAAAATGAGGTGAGCGGGGACTCGAGGAGGGAAGAGGGGGAGAGAGAGAGAGAGAGAGAAATGAGCGAAAAGAAGAAAGTGAAACAAGAAGAGAAACAGGAAAACAATTGTTCTAAGAATGCTCCAAAGCCCTCCCTCTCCTCACCCTGCTCTCAATTCCCTTCTTCTTTGATGTTGCCTCCCATGATGTCCGCGTAGAATAATCCCGTTCCGCCGGTTTCGTGTCCTAGACTGCGTATCGCGTGGTGAAAAAAATATGTGACGGCGTGCGCTGCCATCCTGGTCATGCAGTCGACTTCCCAAGGCATCTTGGTTTGAATAATGTGCAGTCCACCGCACAGCAGCAGTGGTATTTGATAACTTTTTTCCCCGTCAGATCCCGTGGAAGGGGCTAAATTAAACCATAAAAAAAGTATCACTTGTCGTCAGCATCGTACTCGGCCTGGTTGGCAATCTTGGCATCCTTGCGGATGGGAATCTTGATGCCCTGCGTGGCGAACGCTCTAGATAGTGGCGTGCTCTCGACGACGCCGGGGAATTTCTTGGCAGAGTAGACCTGGAAGGAGTCGCTGTAGCAGCTCGCTAGCACGGGGGCGTGCTCGTGGTTCAAGGTCGTGGAGCCGTTCGGGTCGTCGGACGATACGTCGATGAAACGCATGTGTAGGCGGAAGACACCTTCGGTACGCACGCTCAGGTCCTGCAGCACGAACCACAAGCCGACCTTGTTCTTGTCGTCGTTGAGCTTGGCGGCGTTGACGGCGAGCGAGCCGATCAGATTGCGAGTGTACATGCCCTGGCTGTGGTTGGGCACGATGGACACGGGCGTCTGTGCAGCCTGGATGTAGGCCGGAGGTACGCCCTGGCCGGCGCCAGGCTGCGTCGAGCTCATGTAAGGCTCGTAATGCGAATTGTACGCCATGGAGGTGGTCTGCTGGCCATAGTAGTTGGCCATCTGGCTCGGATTCAGAAGGCCGATGTACGGGCGCTCGGGCGGCGGTGGGTATGGGCACGGCGTCGCCGCGCTGATAGACACGGCGGGCGACGCGTTGGAGTGTCTGACAAGATTGACTTCGTTGGCTGCCCGCTCGTCCCAGAGGTCCACGCACAGCACGAAGAAGGTCGGGTCAATGTCGTTGGGGTCTATCTCCCGGTTCGTGTGGATATCCGTGACTATCAGCTTGATGCAGGGCGGAGGCGTGATAGGTCTCCGGTCCTTGTCGCCAAAGCCACACATGCGTGCCCGCTGGGGCTGCTGCACGACACGCAGCTCGTATCGTCTGCCTCCCTTGACGAGCTGCACACCTGACGACGTCGCAGCAGACGACGACGGCGGAGGCTGCTGAACAACAGGCTGATGCTGATGCTGGTGCTGGTGCTGGTGCATCGGGGGCTGAGACAGCGCTGGCGGTTGCGGTATGCCACCCTGAGGCAAGCTCGACTGCAGTACGGTCAGCTGAGAGGTCTCGAGCACATGACATCTTACGGGAGAGGGGAAACTCTTTGCACGAAGTGATCGTCACTGTTGCAGCCGAAGGCCCATCGGCCCTGGAGGAATCAGAGCAGAGCGGGCTTGAAGGCGAACACGGCGTCTGCGGCCGGCATGACATAGGGCTGACTTACAATCGAGTTGGAGTAACTGTACTGAGGCTGGTAGAACGGCATCGCTGCTGATGAGGTTGCCCGGTGGCCGAGCGTCCTTGGTCGATTGGCCGTGGGCTATACGATGGCGCCTTGTTGATGCCGGTGACTGGATGACGCCGCTCACGCTGCGGTCTTCCTGGCCGTCTTCGATTTCGTTCCACCCCCGGCAACGAAGAGGCGGGATGCGGACGGACGGTGGACGGTCGCGCCTGGTTGTGCGAATCGGAGCAGCAGATTTGGAGCAGAGACGATGAGGGGGAGGAAATTAAATCAAAAGAGCGACTGCCAACGACCGCACCAGAGCGTACGCGTTGTGGGCTGTCCTTTGTTGCGACCCACCGAGGTCTGCCTTTGTCCCGTCGCTATCTCGCCCAGATGCAGCTTAGCGTTCCCTCCGCAGCGGAACGGTCACTACCCTGGCTGCGCTGAGAGCAAAGGACGAGAAGAGATGAGAGCGAAGACAGGAAAGAAGACGAGCAAGCGCAGGGAGAAGAAGGCCAATTCTGCTGCAAAAGCTGGCTGATGGGGATGAAGATGGTGGCTGTGGTCGTGGTTGGTAGTGGTAGTGGTGGTGGTGGTGGTGGTGGTGGTGATGGAGGAGCTTGCGGCGGGAGAGGGTGCTCTGACTGAAAGTACCGCGAGAGAAGCAAAGGCCCCACGAATCTAATCTCGAGGCGAGGATGAGGGACGCCAGAACTCGAGCGTCGACGATCTCGGGCTGGAGGACGAAGGTCAGCACTCGAGCTGTGAGCGAGCGGGTGGTGGTGGTGCTGCGAATGATCTGCAGGACCCGGGCTCTAGTCGCATTACCGCTTAGCGCGGCCCATTTTGGCTTCAGCGCATCCACAGATTTTGGCTGGCTGCGCTGTTCTTGTCGCGTCTGCCCCGTCGCCGACCCCCGCCCGCGCCCCCCTCCGACCCTCTGGCCCGACCGCCCAGTCCCAGCGGCCCCCCCCAGCAAAGCTCAGTAGCCGCATCGCCAAACCCAGCGCCCGGCGCCGGGCCTCTTCGCGCTCGTCGCCCCAAGCAAAACGCAGCGCACCAGTGCCAGCTCGGCGGTCCGCTTGTGCATTAGCACAGCGCGCGCAACCGCAGTTGAGTTCGATGCCGCTGCAGACTCGCTCCCACGGTCGCCTCCAACACCATCACGTTGGGCCTTGCCTCTCGTCTCTCGTCTCCGCTGTCTCCGCTGCCTGATGCGTCCGGAACGCTAATCGTCTTGTCGGACACTCCGTCCCCGGCCCTGTGTCTCCGTTTACACTCTGCTCCCACCCCTCCACAACCAAGCTTTCTTTCCTGTAGCACCACCTACCGGCCCACGCCCCGCCGGAAGCATACCAAAAAGTCTCTTTTCGTTTTCGGCCGACAAACTCGTCCGTCCCTCCCGGCCTCATTGGTCTGTTTGTGCCCAGAACCTGCTCGCACGCTCGCGTAAAAGCCTCGCCATGCTGGTCTTCAATTGCAGCTCTGTTTCCACATCGAGATCGCCCTAGCGCTGGTGCTGGTCACTCCGGCCCGTCCCTTGTCGCAAGCAGCAGTGGCGGTGAGGACCACCACCCACAAAACCTCCAACGCCCCTGACTGGTATGCGCATGGCGTTTTGAGCCTATGCGTGTTTACTGCTACAGCTGCTGCTGCTGCTACTGCTGCTGCTTGGGATCCCCTACACTCGTCGATCTGCGCTCGCTCCGCGGCCCCAGCAAGATATTGCTGGCCAGCAGATGGCTCGGATCCAGGTCCGCTTCCTCGTCGACTGTAACCCTCATCCTCTCCCCACCTTACTGTGCCGCTAGTACATGCCAGAAGTCTATCCGACGTCTAGTTGAATAACGTATGTGTCGTCTGCTCTTGACACGAACAGCAAGTCTGATCTAAGCGTCCCGTCTGCTCAAAGTTTGGCCCCCCCCCCCCCCAAATTGTGTGACATGTGACGTGCGACGTGAGCAGTCCGTCGACAGCTGCGGTGAGAAGGTGTGGAAAAGCATAAAACAAAAGAGCTCTTCGCTCGCAGTCCACGTCGTGATCTGGAGCGCACAGCTGAGAATCAGGCTCTTTGTTGCTGTTGCCGACTCATGGCCTGGAGGTCGACCACCTATCTGTATGTCCTCCCCCACCCCCTCGTTCCTGCGAAGGTATGCAGCGACAATTCGGCTGCTGCGGGTATGCAGCCAGCGGCGTGGCCGGGAAATTTCTCCCATGCACAAGAAAAAAAAATCGCGCGAAATGTTGTCGGACCATTCCCGTGGTCCAAAAGGCAGCGTTTGCATCTTGCGTCGTCCGCCCGCATGTCAAACGGTTCGAAGCGTCAAGCTGCAAGGCCGCCCCCTCCCTTCCCTCTCCCCTACCAGGCCCTTACTCGGCCTGATATCAAAGCGCTCGTGTCAGGGGAGATTGCCTCGATGAAAGATCATACATCTCTTATACTCGGATCTTCGGGCTAACCTTGAGCCATGTACTGCCTGTAGCAGATCGTCCTCGTCGAGAGTCACCGTCCGCATCCTGCACCTTTCGCTGTGGCCCGCCCTTTTCCCCCCCCCTTTCCAATCTCTCTTCCCTTGCAGATAAGCCTGTTGCCGAACTCCGAGCTCTACTGTGTTACTCCTCCGCTAGACTGATCAGTCCGCATCCCCCCGCCCGTAGCCCGCTTCGACGAGCGAGTTCGTGAGGTCCCTTTCTGCTCCCGCTTTTGGAGGTCTCTCCGAGCCCCAGAGATTCTTCGCGACCATACCAAAGACCGGTTGCTGACCCTGTGTGCAATCTCGTCTTTCCCAGGACGAGGAAAGGGGAGTGGGACCCGCCGCGGGTTTGCAACATCATGAAAGATCTCGCGGTTTGGATCTGCAAAACGATGGCTCGCCATCGAACCTTTCCCCTTTCACGTTCCACGGAAGTCCGACGTTCGAGGATTCCTCGCCGCTTGGTTAGAGGCGCGGGATTCTCGGACCGGCAGGACAGTGCTGTGTAATGCTCGGGCACAGCGTATCAAGCGCTTTGCTCGGTCGCCAGCAGACGGCGTGTGACAATGCAGTTTTCGAACGGATGAGACATCACGTAAAAGAAAGCTTTCACGCAGCGGATCACGGACACGGGTACGATGAGAGCACGATGAATGACCTAGTGGTCGGCAGCAGTACAGCATGTGTATATACATATGCATACATGGACGCACGCGCTTCCCCTGTGGCTATCCACGTGTGTGATTTTGAAGTAAGTGACCAAAGCACGCTATGTCGGTTCCAACCTACGCGACGTCCGCGGTGCCTAAGCCTGCCGCCCTCCGTCCTTCTCGTGGCTCGGAAACTTTGCAACGGCGGACTCGTGACGGCGGACGTCCGCAACGAGGAAACTGACCGTGGGAAGGGCACAGAGACCCGCTCGTTCTCGCCCGTTCAACCCGTCGCTGTTTCATCCACCATCTCCTTCCACCAAGGTGCCGAGTCTGCAGGAGGAATGTACGTGGGACGGCGTACTATCCGACTGGCCGTAGCCGTCGACACAGCTCCGGCTCCGTCGCAGAAGACAAGGACGCCTTCAGACGACGGAAGGTTTGGACGGCCACGTGCGAGTCGAGCGTGTGTGCGTCGACGACGACGTCACGGACGGCTCCTGCAGAGCGCATGTGCCTGAGCGGCAGCCACAAAGACGGCGAGCCGCCCGCCGTCGCCACGATCGCGGAGAGAGCGGCTCCGTGCGCACGCCTTCTGCTCGCGATGCCGCCGCAAGCGCGGGGAGATCGTCCCTCTGCCACGGAATTTCCGGTCCTCGTGGCCCTTGTGCCCGACGATCGCGCTGACACGATCTGCAGAAGCTCCGCAAGATTCGGCGCGGACATCCTGACATGCTCAACTGAGCTCGCGTTCGACGGCCGAGGAAGAAGAACTCTGTTGGCGGCGAGGAAAGCGCAGCCAGAGGCAGCGGATGTCAGCTTGTATCTGTGCAGGTGGTTCTGGCCGCACATGGTAACGAGCTTACATTGCATCCGAGAGGACAACTACAAGGACATGTTGACGATTCTGCAGGGGCAGACGGGCGACTTTTGGGTGGTGGCTGTAGTGAAGGTGAAGAGTTCGCCCCGTGTGATTACACACGTGTGCGAGGTGATGAGAAAGAAGAGGAAGCAATACCGACGCAGTAGTTAGACATTGCGGAGCGGATGTTGGGGATAGAAGCGTCACGGGTAAACAGGACTGCTATGATTGTTCACTCTACGGGCTCAAGCGCTCCACGCGCCAACCATGTTCGCTGCTCTCGTCCTTCGTGAACCTGAACCGATCGTGGAGCCTGCTCTCCCGACCCTGCCAGAACTCCATCACGTCCGGCACGATCCTCATGCCACCCCAAAAGTCCGGAACGGGAATGCGGTCCTGGCTTTCGAAACGCTTCTCGATCGCCGCCACCTGCTCGTCGAGCTCGCGACGGTCCCTCAGCACCGTGCTCTGCCGGCTCGCCCACGCGCCTATCCTGCTGCCGCGGATGCGAGTGTCGTAGTAGATCTGGCTTTCCTCCCTCGTAAGCCGCTCGGTGCGGCCCTCGACGCGCACCTGACGCTCCAAGTCCTGCCACCAGAACGTCAGCGCCGCGTGCGGGTTCGTGGCGATGTCGGCCGCTTTGCGGCTCGTTCCCCAGTTCGAGAAGACGACGAATCCACGGTCGTCTAGCTCCTTCATGTACACCACGCGCGCAGACACCCGCCCGGACGGCAGCTCCGCCGTCGACATCGTTACCGTCTCCGGGTGGCTAACGCCCGCGGCTCGCGCCTGCTTGAACCACGCGTGGAATTGATCCAGGGGATTCGGCACAAGGTCTTTCAGCTCGAGCTCGCCCTTGGTGAATTGACCCGCCTGCATCGAGTCGTTCGTATCTCCCGGCGCGAATATGCGCACATTCGCCTGATGCAGCGCCATGCTCCGATAATTGCGTTGTGTGGCAAGTACAAGTGCACACCAACGGTGACTACGAGACCGCACGATAATCCTTGAAAGCTGTTGTCCTTTCCTCAAGACTTGGTGCATCCACGCTTTTTTCTTCTTCCTTTCCCTTTTTTTTTTTGTCTTCGATGACTCTACGACACGCTTAACCACGGAAAAGCGAGACGAGAGGAGACAAAGATTTTTGAAGCTCCCTTCTAGATACGAAAATATGAATATTTCCTCTAATTGATTTGTTGGGTGGCGAGCATGAACCGTCTTTCTCTATGTATTTGTTTGAGTCTCGGATCGGAAGATCAGGTGGAATGATATCTAAGACGTCAACGATGAGTAATGGGCTTATGCGGACACCCTAGAAAAAATTAAATATACCCCGGACACACTGCCTTCCGAAACTATCATGTACCTTTGACCTGTTGTCGTCTCTCAGGGATGATGTTATTGGTAGTACTATTGTATAAAACAAAGCCCATTTTCAGGGGCTTTGTGGCTGCCAGGATTGATCTTGCTGTCTTGTCAGATTCTGCAAATATAGATCCACAATCTCGACTCGACCACATCCTTTCGAACCTCGATGAAGTTTGACATCAAACCTTCCAATGACATTTTCCGGTGAGCTCAACTCCTGTCCAAGGTGATGTATCATCGTTGAAGTCAGCGTCTTGGAAAGAGTACAGAATCCTAATTATTAAAACACTTCGAAAAGCTAATCATATATGTTGTTTGGGATTCCAGCGTTCGGCACGACGACCTCGATTAAGAAATAGAAAAATGACTACGAAAGATCTAGTGGCTTTCTTTTCAGAATATGCACAGAGAGAGTGTGTGTGGTTCATGCGAAGTTGAAATGGGCCAATGCACGTTTCCAAAGCTCTTTAGCCAAGAAGACCTTTTGCTTCCACTTTAGTTGATCCTGTGTAAGCACATCTAATGAATGACCTGAGGACGAAACGTAAGATGGCCGAGCTCCTCGAGAAGTTCTTGCTAACTATAAGGCTCATATTTCGTCATTGACGCACACAACAGACAGTTAATCGTGATGGTTTGAGAGCAGACAAGCTGCGTTCTTCGTTGAGGTCACACCCCGGAAGATCAATTTCCCCCCTGTCGCAACCCCACATTTTGCTGATACCGGAAAAGCCAGAGCAAGACCGAACGTCATGGACCTCGGTCCTAGTAACCGTTGAACCTCCAATTTGATATCTTTAAATGCGCCTACCTATCAGCGCAATGTAGCCGTCCCAAGAAACGTGTGCGCTGTCGCGGCTGTATCTAAAATGGCGTTACTACCGGAGTCCATGAACGCAATTCACCTTAAAGAATTCGTCAAGGTATGTGGCCCAGATCGAAAATGTGCAACCTCTGAAGCGACAGGACACAATCTGACGGAAAGAATATCCTAGTCCCATAAAGAACTCAGAGTAACTAAGATACCGTTCCCCAAGACCAACGCCCACAGCCTCGTCATCCGCACAACCCACATTTCGCCGACACACGTAGACTTGCTCTACGCACGGGGGCTTCACCAGAACAACCGCCGCCATGCCAAACCTCCTTTCACGCTAGGCTCAGATTTCGCAGGCGTAGTTGTGTCCGCTCCACCCGGGTCGGGATTTGCAAAGGGTGACCAAGTGTACGGCGGCTCGTTTGGTGCATATGCCGAGTATGTCGTAATTGACCTAAAGAAGCGGACTGGAGTTGTGCGGAAAGTGCCGAAGGGGTGGACTGCTGCAGAAGCTTGCAGCGTAGGCGCGAGTGGGGCGACCTCTTTGGGATGCTTCTGGTGGGCGGGACCCGTGAGAGAAGGGAGTTGGGTGCTTGTTACCGGAGCGACCGGCGGACTCGGCACGATGGCGGTCCAGATTGCAAAGAAACTCGGAGCCAAGGTTGTTGCGCTTGTTGGTAAGGACAAGCGAAAGGAAACAATGATGAAGGATTTGGGGGTGGACCAATGCGTTAGGTATGATCTGCCCAATTGGGAGGACAAAGTCAAGGAGGCCACTGGAGGCGGCGTGGATCTGGTGTACGACGCAGTGGGCATGGTCGAATCGTCGCTCAAATGCTGTCGATATGCCGGAAGGGTCGTTATTGTCGGTTTTGCGGGAAGGGGCGGCGACATCGAGAAAGTGCGCATGAATCGGATACTGCTGAAGAGCGCCGCAGTTTTTGGCTATAGGTTCGGCGAGCATGGTCGGCAGCGTCCCGAAGATGTCATCAAGATCTGGCGAGACTTCGACGACATGGTTGAACAAGGAGCTATAAAGGCTGTCGTTTACGACCAGAAATACTTGGGTCTCGACAGTTTACCCCGAGCGTTGAACGATCTGGCCGAGCATAAGGTGTGGGGTCGCGCTGTAGTTCAGGTTTCGGACGAGTACAGCGAAAGAGAGAAGCCGCGGCTATAGTATCATGAAGTCGAGATTGATCTCGTTCAGAAATCTGTGATGATCGATGCGTGTTATTTCGCTTCGCGGCAGCAACGTTCAACATTGCTTCGTGACTACAACTATAATATTTGTACCCACGCGTGAGCTCTTTCCATTATGGAAGACTGAAGCAGCAGCATGTCTTTTTTTTTCCTCACTCTGCTTGCTATAAGAGCCAGCTCGGGAAATAAGCCTATGCTCAATTCAACTCTAGCAAGGACGGCTCATGCATGGCTATCGTTTTATCGTCGTATAGACAAAATATAGGCGGTTTAGCCTGTTTCAACATCTTTGAGTACTATGTCCGCGGCGCACTCAATCGCTGTCTGAGTCATAGCCGGCAAGCAGTGCCGGCGGTTTCGTAGCAGTTGTCGGAGCAGTGTTATGTTTTTCAGCGTCCGGTGGTGCAGACGCGTTCGTCGCAGCTTTTTCAATGCTCTTTTTGACACCCAATGCAGCCGCGTAATCCTTCTTCGGTTTTGCTGTTTTCTTGAAAGTAAATCCAGAAGAACCAGTATTTCCATTGCCCCAATTTACGCCGTTCCCGTTGAACTCTGATTCTTCACCATCCTCAGGCACGTAGCGTTTTATCCTTTCACCTGTGGCGCTTAGGAATGCAGCTTTTGCAGCTTCTTCATCCTCCCTCTCCAACCGCTCTCTCTCTGCGTCAATAATGTCCGAAATGACAATATCAGCTCCTTCCTTTGCTTTTGCTTCCCTCCTTGCATTTCTCGTTCTTATGTCGTCCAAGGCATCAGCGATTGCCATCTCATTCTTGGCTTCCTTGGTCCTCTCCTCCAACGCCTGCATCGTATCTGCCTCCTTCTCCCCTGCAGCCGCTGCTTCCATGGCCTCCAGTTGATCCAGATGTGCTTCATCGCTAATTTCCTCCTTGGGCTCCCGCCAGACCTCGAAATTTCGTTTAGCTCCACGCTCGCACGTGTAGTCCATGTTGCGCGGATCTGTTTTGAACACGATCTCGCCCGAGCATCGCGTACATTTGATATAAAAACGATAAATTGGCAAATCTAAGTACCGCTCCTCCGCTGTTTCCTTGCGCGCGTTGAACTTGCGACCTTTGTATATGAATTCGCCGCATGAGGTACAGCGCATAGAAAAGGGCGCCATCAACCGAATAGTTATCTGCTTCGGACCGCTTCGCTTGGGACCCCGTTCTCTCGTGAGCTTCGAAGGATCGAAGTCCGGGGGGTAGTATTTCTGCAGGACTTTTCTCTCAGACATGGTGAAGATATATCGTTGTCAAAGTGGGATGAGACGCTGAAACGGATTACAAGTGTCGCAGAGCGCATAGAAGCATCTGGTGCACGGAAACGGATGGCGTTTGGGTTCAGCGTTTCTTTGCAGAGAGACGAAGAAAAGGGAAGGTCGGAGAGGGATTCGCTGAACGGAATGATATAACACTCGAATGTGGTGTTTGAAGACGTAGGTCTCGGAGATGCAAGAGTGGCGCATTTCGGCGGGAACTTTTTAAATCGGCAGAGGCCGCCTCTAGGCACCGAGCGGTCCAATATCACGGTCCTTTTTCTCTTCACGCCACCTTCCCCAGGAACTTGCCACAATGTCTAGCGATGACCTTCTCGAGCATGCAAAAAGCGACCAGGATTTTTACGCCCTCCTGGGCGAGGGAATTCACCCTGCCAGTGCCGACGCGGACATTCGACGCGCATATCGTCGAACTGCGCTCAAACACCACCCGGACAAGCACAAGGACGACCCCGATGCCGTGAACAGGTTCCATCTTCTTCAGATAGCGTTCGATGTGCTATCTGATCCCGCGGCGAAAGCCGCATATGACAATGCGAGGCTAGCGCGCGAGCACAAGAGGCGACAGCGAGAAGTCTTTGAGGGAAAGCGCCGCACCATGATGGAGGACCTGGAGAGAAGGGAAAGCGGTGCGTTGAAGAGAAAGAGGGAAGAGATGGATGCTGAGGAGAAACTGGAGCGGGAGCTTAAAAGACTGCAGGAGGACGGAAGGAGGCGTCGCATGGAGAGAGAAGAGGCACTGCGCAAGGAGATGCAGAAGAACGCCGACATAGAGGAATCTCTCCCTGAAGCTGCAGCAGGTTCAGAGAGGACTGCTTCCACCGGGGGCTCCAATGTACCTGAGCTCCAGCGCACGGTGAAGGTGCGCTGGCGACGCGAAGGCGCAGGCGAGACTCTGGACAAAGCGCAGGTAACGGAACTCTTCTCTCAGTTTGGGGCAGTCGAGAGCGCGCTCATAATGAAAGATCGAAAGGTGCGTGTGGGCGACTCGAAGAAAAAGCAGCTCATGGGAAATGCCATGGTCATGTTCTCTTCCATAGTAGGGGCACACGCTGCCGTCGCGGATGCAAAGAAGAACTTGGGCCATGATTGGGCTGTTATTGAGAGTGTCGAGTGGGCGGAGGGAAGGGAACCTGACATTGGCTTGCCCGAAAGTCGTCCAAAGTCTTCGCAGTCTCCTACGGGTGAGCAAGAGAACGTCACGCGGCCAGCGACAGAGACGCCGCAAAGACCGCGGCATGAGGCACGAAGGGCTTTCCCCGGCCTCGACTCTGCGCCCACTACTCCATCCACGGGAATGAAGCCTTCCACCAGCGGTGACGGCGACGGAGGTCTTCGTAAGGTGCCCTCTTTTGCCTCCTTCAAATCTAGCAGCTTCAACACGCCTCTAAATAGCCCGTTTTCCAAAAGCGTCAACAGCCCTAGTCTAGAGGAGATCACCATGATCAGGCTCAAGAACGCAGAGAAGAAACGGCTGGAAGAGAAGATCAGGAGGGAAGAGGCTGAGGCTGCTGCACGCGAAGCATCTGAAGCTGAATCGGCAACGTGATGAAGAGCACACTCTGATTATGACAAATTCATTGATACCCCGTTATGTAGCTCTATGTAAATGAGAGCTGGTATGCTGTGCTACGCAAGTTCGGTGCGTGCTTGCTGGCTCGTTTATTGAGAATTTCGGGCAGGTCTTAGCACTGAGAGTCACAGTTGTGGTCAGCACAGATTTTTGGGTTGTCCAATCCTTTTATTCTTCACGCTTGCGCAATCCACGAACTACTTCTTCGGCCAGTGATCCACCCTTTACATTCACGTCGAGCCTTCGCAAATCGCCGTTTGCGCAAGTCTAAAAATGATCTTCCCTCGACCTGAAAACAAGTCGGATTCTACACCATTTGACGCTCGCAAGCGCTGCAAAACGCAATAGCTGTAAACACGAGCAGGCTCCACGGGCACCTCCCGGGTAAATTGCTGGCTTCACATCGCGCCTCGCGGTGATCCGTAGGGTATGTGCTCGAACTGCGAAATCGAAACTGGTCCGCTTGCATAGACGCAACTTTAAAAATGTAATTTCCCACATGAGAAACCTCCAAAGTACGGCCACTTCATGCATCAATTGTGGACTGAACATGTTCGTTAGGTACCTGGGCCATTCTCTCTAGGTTGAAAGCTTCGCAATAGGAAAAAAGAAACGTCGATGATCAAAGAGAACAAATGGGAGGCGGGAGGTGGAAAGGGATCGTGAGTTCTACTTTGGATCATCCTTCCGTCAGTAGGTAAGAAAGAATACGGCATTTTCTCAGCTGAGCTCGAGTCCCAGCTGGACGAGATAGTAACAGATTAAAACAATCCTGTCAACACCATGCAGCCATTTCTGTTTGACCTTCTTTCTTGACTACTTGCTGCAACAGATGTACAAGGGCAGCGTGCAGAGATTGGCGTGTTTGATTGTGTTCACAATCAAAAGAAAATTAGCGTGTGAACCGTCGACAAGGAGAACTGTATGAAGCATCTGGACTCCAGCCAGACTTGACCCGCGGCAATGGAAAGCAAAGGATATCATTACATGTGGCCCCTAGTAATTCTATGTAGTCATAACATTCATTCTGCAAAAGAATCAGCACTACTTTGCAACTCAATAGAAGGAGTTTCCAATCGTACCCTTTGTGTGTAGTGCACATTTCTCAGCCAAAGAGCAAGATTTTGTTTCCAGCCTTATTACAATTTGCATACAGCAATTAGTGCGGATAAAATGGCACTGCTCCCCTTATTTCTCAGGAGTCTTTGGCTCGCTGCCCTCGGCAACCACTGTCTGCGCGTCGCTCATGTAGCTTCTCATGGTGCCACTTCCCCCGCCCTCAAAGCCTCTGAACTGCACTGAGCGCTTGGCATTCTGCCTTCTCTTGTACGCTCTGTATATAACGCCATACGCAACGAAGGCATACAGAACGCACACAGCGAGAGTCACTGTGCGTGCAGCTGTACCCTCCTGGCACAGGTTCTGCAGCCTGTTCTGCTCCGAGTTCTGGAGAACGTAGTCCTCGTACTGGCAGTTCCACGCGTCCGGCGTAAAGAAGTCACGGTCGTAGCGGTCGTTGGATGTCAGAGGAAGATATTCCTGCGGGGTGAAAGTGCCAGAGGCGGCCCATTCGTGGAAGGCGTAAATGGTAGCCGCAAGAGAGCGGCACAGGGCAAAGACGGCAATGAATATGCTCAGCGGAGTCTGTGGCTTGAGGTTGCGATCGTACGTCTGCGAAACAAGTTAGGAAGCGGCTTCCGCGAGAACGGGAACAGATGCGGTCTAAGGAGAAAGGCAGAGGTTGGCCAGAGATGGGAATGATGGACTTGCCTCTCCGTGTTCGACCTGCAGGCTTGCGTTCTTGAGACGTCGCCAGCACTGCATGGCGCCAAGCAGCACGGCATCGATGAACCCGCCAATGCCGGCGGCAAGCATAAGCCAGTAGCTGCCCGTACGCACATCGACAGGCAGATGTGCGACACGCGCGGTGTCGAAGGTCTCGGTGTTATTGACGGTAATGTTGAAGCCAATGGTGGAGACGCCCGTCTTCGCGTCGGCCGTCCTGAGCCAGGCCAGATTGTCGGCGACCAGGCCAATGACAACAATGGACAGGATCCCGGCAAGCACATTGGCAGCAATTAGGAAGGGCTGGGACTCGAGGACCTTGCGGATGGACATGGCTGGAATTCGAATCGGATGCGACGAAGGCCAGCGGCGATGTAGGGAAAGGCCAGGAGGGAAAGAGGGGAGCGAAGAATTGGAAGGCAGCAACAATGGAAAAAGAACGTCTAGAAAGGCGAGGGAGAAGCCAGCATGTAGCAGGGTGCGGTACGCGCAGTCATTCGCACGTCCGAACGCTAGCAGATACTTCCAAGTATGTCGATAATAGCTGGACAGGTTCGTCAGCGCGGAATGCTGCTTAACTTAAGTAGGTTTACGTCTTGGGAGTTCCAGGCTGGAGCGAGCCAACCCACACTTGCGACGTTTTCATCGGGCGGGCCGTCTTGGAGACGCCGATTGCCATGGCGGAGGCGACCCGTCATTGGCTGACGGGTGACGTGCGTCTCCACCGGCGCCATGCTGCTGAGAGGAACGAACCGGCAATCCACTACATGATGCGGCTTGGCGAAGCGGAGGCCAAGATGCTAACTTGCTGCCGCGCGAGTTCTTTTTCCCTCGTCCTAGGCTGTGCGACTCGTTGCGCTGAGTGCAATCGCTGTCCTGTCCCACTGTGATTGTGTGCGTGTGCGTGTGTGTGTGGGAGAGATCAATTCTGCCTAGCGCCTTACACGCCCTAGTAGTTTGCGGCATTTGACGACGTGCAAGGCTGTGAAGTCTCGGATCTGGCCTCTTTCGCTCTCGGGTTTTTGCTCTTGGTCCAGCTGAGCGAAAAATAATCCCGTGGATGGACAAGACCCAGACCAGCCGTGGCACTTGGCCTCCTGAGCACGGCCAACAACGTAGACCAAAAGTGAAAGCAACCTGAGGACAGGGCATTGCCCCACATGTCTGAAAGGGTGATTTGCAGTCGTGTGAGGAGAACAGTGGTGATTGAGCCCACGTCACTTGTGCAAGAGGCTCATAAGCTCGCTCGTTCGACGGTGGTCTAGCAGCCTCGCAGTAAGGAAACGCCTCGCCCCCGTCGCCAGGACGATCTGGGGCGCAAGCGGGCGAAATTTACTCTTTCTACCGCCAGTCTTTCTGTGCCTTTCGATCGGAGGCCTGCAGGAAATATCTGGAGAACTTCCAAACAAACCCAAATGATCGATCCAATTGAGAACAGCACCAGACCGGACTCGTGATGCTGCCTTGAGAGACACGCCAACCGCCAACCTTCGATATCAGCGCACGGACCATATCTCTCAGGAAGCTTGCAAGCTCATTTCCATGCCAGCAAACGTTCTCGATTTTGATTCGCATCCAACATCTCGTCGCCAACATGGTCCTGCGAAGAATATGGGCGCTCGCCCTCACCGTCCACATCGCGGCTGCGTTCAGGGACACCTCGCCATTCTTCCTCTTCTCCACAACTAGGTAATCTCCCTCTATCTTTCGGTCCTACCAGCGAGTCTAGAGCCTAACGAGCAGCGCAAAATCCAGGATCTCAGACGTCCCAATTGCACATTCGCAGCTCGTCTCGTCGTCTGCACTGACAGACCAAGTTTCGCATGCCCTTTCGTCGTGCCCAAGCGACACGTACATCATCATCGCCCAGCCGGGTGTGTCTGCCTCAGACTTCTCCGCCGGCTCGTCGAGCCCGAATCTTCGCCAGTATCTGAACAAGACGGCCGGCATCGTCGAGACGTGGGTCGTCCCCGAGGTGGCCGGCCTTTTGGACGCGAGAAGTCTCGAAAGACAGGTACAGGAGCGGTGCAAGGCAGACGTGCTTCGGATTGATGCCACCAGTACGAGCACACCCTTCCCGGCGTGATTGCCTCTTCGCTCTATCTCAAATCCAATGCTGACTGTAGAGGTAAACAGCTGGCGCCATTCCAAATGATGGTGTCTACCCCCGCGTAGTCTACGTGCGCTTCCCATCCCTGCCCACCGCTCGCCACGACCGCATGTCCAAGCTCGCAGAGCACGACTCCTTCCTTCACGCCGTCATTTCAGAGGTCGGCGGTGATAAGTACTCCGTCATTTACACTACTACGCCGCCTTCGGCCGACTTCACCCCATCCGAGCAGCAGGTCGCCCCAGACGACTACGAGATGGACGATCCATTCCAATCCGTGCTCCACACGGATCTGAAGCGCGAACTAGGCTCTACTCACGCTCAGCGCAGCGACAAGGACAACCTAGCGTTGTTTGACAAGTACCAGTACCTGAGCCCTGGTGTGTTTATGGGTCTCTTCGTCTTCATTCTCTTGTTTATGATATTGTACGTCGGCATATCTGCCGTGGCCAGCTTGCAAGTCAGCTATTTTGCTTTCAGCAAGGAGATGGGCCCTTCGCAGCAAAAGAAGTCATGATAGATGGTGCACGTCGCGCGGGCATTTCGGGCACGACGGAGTTTATTCTGGTCGCGTGTATCATAGGCACTATCGGTGCGCACTTGTTTAATGAAAACGCTGGTAGAGCAAGACCGTTTTTGCGTGGTTATGGTCTGTAGCAGGTTCGTAGTGCGAGTCATCACCGCACTGTTCAGGACACGGAAGCAATGTGTATGCAAAAATTGACCTATTTTGTACTTGGCAGATGCATTGATACATACAAAAAAAAGAGACGCGTAAGGTTCACGCAGCAGTAGCCGCCGCCGCCTCATCAGATAATTTCATCATACACACGCACACTTCTCTCGCCCAACTAAGCCATTTATCAGCAGATGTGCAGTCTTTCCTCTCTTATCTACGCAAAAGACATGCTCTTCTTGATCTCGGCGATGGCCAGGGCTGGGTTCAGGCCCTTGGGGCACACCCTTGAACAGTTCAGGATGGTGTGGCAGCGGTACAGGCTCATGCTGTTGTCCAAAGCAGCCTTGCGCTGCTCCTTGCGCTCGTCTCGACTGTCCGCCAGCCAGCGGTACGACTGAAGAAGGATGGCCGGGCCAAGATACTCCTCGCTGTTCCACCAGTACGATGGGCAGGAGGTCGAGCAGCAAGCGCAGAGGATGCACTCGTACAGGCCGTCAAGCTTCTTGCGTTCGGCAATGGACTGACGGTTCTCGCGGCCCTAGATCGAAGACGGTCAGCTTTCATCGACTTTTTTCATCGGCAATTTCGGGATGGGGCAGCTCGTTATCCTACATCAGGCGGTGGTGTGTCCCTCTGCAGGTACGGTTTGATCGAGCGGTACTGCTTGTAGAACTGCGTCATGTCCGGCACGAGGTCCTTGACAACGTAGGTGTGCGGCAGTGGGTAGATCCGGCTCTCCTTGGTCGTGTCGGTTGGGATCCTGCACAGGCATGCCAGCGTGTTCACGCCATCGATGTTCATGGCACACGATCCGCAGATGCCCTCTCTACACGATCGCCTGAACGTGAGCGTCGGATCGAGCTCGTTCTTGATGCGAATCAGTGCATCCAGCATCATCGGCCCAGTCTTGTTCAGGTCCAGCGTGTACGTCTGCATACGCGGCTTCTCATTCGGCGTGTCCGGGTTCCAGCGGTAAACCTTGAACGTCTTCATCTTCGCATCTTTGCTGGGAGCTGGCTCTTGTGTCGTCGACGCCTCGGTGGCGTACGCACGACGAGCGGCGAGCAGCTGCGGAGCTGGTGGACTGGCGTCAATGGCTGGCTCAAACAGTGCCAGAAACCTCTACATACCTCTTATCTGCCTTGCCAGGCGGGAAGATGTGCGTAGCGCCGCCATTGTGTGGGTGTTTGCGGTGTCAAGATGCTACCGAGCTGTGTGTGATGTCTCTTTGCTAGACGGCTGTCGGCTATTTGCTAAACCAAATAGGGTGCGTCCTATTGGCTGTTGGGTTTTGCCGACGAAAGGGAACATGACTTGCCGTCCGGACATGATGTCGTCGACTGCTCGTTTCTACTTTCGCCGCCATCATCATGAGAACATCATAGAGGGATTCCATCCGCTGCGGATATCGAATTGTAGGCTCGAGATCCTATCCGGACTGCGCTTACGGGATGTTCCCATACCACCAGTGCACATGGTTGTCTGACCGCGAATGGCGTGACTTGGGCACTACGACTGGCATGACCCGCTGAGACTTTTCTTCTGCAATTAAAACCTACCAAATCATCCTAGCAGCTCCTAGACTCCTGGCACTTGATTTTCTTGAAATCGAATGTTACGGTCCCTAGCGCTATCTATTGCGCCAAGGCATTTTAAAGGTTCTAAACGCTCAATGGCAATGCACGTCACGTTTGGAGTGTAAAAAAAGACATGCCTGACTACTGCACAACAGATTTCGCCAGTTCGCTGGTTTTGTACAATTTGGCCAAACCTCAAGTGAGCTACATGTTTTTTTTTTTTCACTAGAACACACCTTGCCCTTCCCACCAAATACCGAAGTCCCAGCTGTGCGAATCCGTACACTTATTGTTCCGACACAATCAACCCGGCCATACCCATGCCCTATCCAAGTGTCAGAAGAAGCCAGTGCGCAGATGCCACAATGGTAAACTTACAGTGCCAACACACATGGTAGTCACGGCAATCTTCTTGCCCGTCCGCTTCAGCTCCGACAGTGCGGTCACAATCTGTCGTGCACCGGTGCATCCCAAGGGATGACCCAATGCGATCGCACCTCCTCTGGGGTTGACCCTCGCCCTATCAACGCCGAGTGTTTTTGTGCAATGAACCAGCTGGAAAGACATTAGCGCGCTAGTCTACGCGTCTTTGGTCGGACGTACCACTGAACCAAAAGCCTCGTTGATCTCCCAGATGTCTACATCCTCCTTCGAGATTCCAACCTGCTTAAGTAGCTTTGGCACAGCTATAGTTGGACCAGCTCCCATGATCCGTGGCTCCAAGCCTGCGACGGTGCTGTGAACATACTTGCCCAAGATCGGCTGGCCCAGCCGTTGAGCTGTGCTTCTCTTCATCATGAGAATGCACGCAGCGCCGTCTGTGATTTGCGACGCATTGCCTCCCGTAGTTGTGGATGGAGGCCATTGTGGGAAGGCCTTTCTGATGCCCGCGAGCTTTTCCTTGGTGGTGCCGTAGCGCACACCATCGTCGCGATCGGCGACGACAGTCTTGACCTCACCCGTCTTTGGGTTTTTGAGCTGCGTCGTGATGGGGAAGATCTCGTCGTTGAACCAGCCCGCCTTCTGCGCTCGCTCAGCCTTAGCAAACGACTCGGCTGCCCACTCATCTTGCTCCTCCCTTGTGATGTCAAAGTCACGGGCAAGGTTTTCAGATGTCCAACCCATGGGCATGCTGATATCTTTAGCGACTGGATGAGTCGAGATCTTGGAGCCGAAATTCGGGGCACCGTCGTCAGGATTCTGGCTCATACTCTCAACACCGACCGCCAGACCGACTTCGATGCCTCCAGAAGCAATTTGATTGGCTACGCTTTGCGTTGCGAGAAGACCTGATGAGCACCATCGGCTTGCGATCGAAGTAGCGGTTGTAGCAGGGAAACCAGCGCTCAGGGCTGCGCCACGGCTGATATAGTTTACACGCGGCTCCAACACATTGCCGAAGACAATCTCTTCGACAAGTGCAGGATCTATTTTCGCACGTTCAATAACGCCGCTAAGCATGGCAACAAGAAGGTCCTCGAGCGAGGTGCTGCTGAGTGCACCCCCCCGAGCCTTGGTCAAGGCTGAGCGAATAGCAAGGGTGATGACTATGTCATCGGGATTCTTTTGAAGGATTTCATCTTTCCTTGATTTTGTGGGTGAAATGTGAGAGACGACCTGCTGCAGCCTTTGCATAGTTTGCGACATGTTTGATCGAGTGTGAAGATATGAAAGGTTTACGTGCTGGAAGGATCCTCAGACGTGCTTTTGATACTGCAATATACCGCCTCGGGCAAGAGATGCTACTACCGCGGCATAGAAGCAATTGGCTAGACCGCTGCTGTCTACTGGCAATGAAGCGTTGGTGGCCACCAGTAGTGGAGTTGGACACGGGAGATGAAATCGGCATCTCCACACCCCGCCTTTCCTCATTGGGTAGTCAACATCAACGGCCACCAGGCTTAGACCAAGGTAAGATTCGGAATTCCTAAACATGTATTCTATTTGTCGTCCTTCGGGGCGTAAAATATTGAGACGACTAACTTGTTCATGTTTTAAGTTTGATTCATTGTAGGGCATGGAAAAGATCAGTGCTAAGACCTTCATTACTGCGGGAGCCGCCTTCGCTGCAACGGCGGCCTACCTTGACGCTCACTTTGGGTTTTCGCGAGATATTGGTCAAATACTGGCTGACAGGCGCTTTGGAAAACGAATTGAGCAGCGGATAAAAGCTGTCGGGAGTGTTGCTGGCATCTATGGACACCTTCAGACCGCAGATCCTGCAGCAGAGGGCCTTTGGTTCGAGGGCCGTACATGGACCTATAGAGAAATCTTAAAAGGTGTGTGAGTCTGCCCTAATAGATGTGTTCAGTACGTCCATTCACTGCAAGGACTATACTATCGATACTTCAAAAAGATGGCTCGAAATTCACAAAAAAATACGACATTTATTTTCGTAGACTAACATTTGGTGCAGAAGCGGATGCTTTCGCACAAGTACTACATGACATCGGCGTCCGGAAGAACAGCTTTGTAGCAGTCTTTATGAGCAACTCTCCCGAAATGGTCTTCGCCCTCGCAGCCATAAGTAAGCTTGGTAGCGCTCCAGCAATGATAAATACAGCCTTAAGAAGTAAATTAGCCCATTCACACGAGCATGACTATGTCACTGACCATTGCATATAGACGAGACACTGCTACACTGCCTTGGTGTAGCAAACGCGTCAGTTCTTGTGGCGACACCCGACCTCATAGAACACGTCGTTCCCGTCCTCAAGGAGGACAGAATGGCCACAAGTTGTCTCAGTCTGAATGTTGGATCCTTCTCCGACGATCTTTCCGATGATCGTTTTATTTCCGTTACGCAGAAACAGCTTTCGGCCACAGCAGTCCGCGTACAAACAGTTCCCAGGGCGCTGAAAGACATCGGTGCACTCATCTACACGTCCGGAACAAGTGGAAAGCCCAAGGCCGTATCTATCAAAAACTGGCTGCTAATCCTCACTTCCACGACCACTGATCTTGATGCTCGATTTCCAGAGCGATATAAGCCATTACGCACCTACAGCTGCCTGCCCTTGTTTCATGGAACTTGTTTCTTCACGGGCCTGCTATACTCCGCTGGTAATTCAGGATCGTTCTGTTTGGCAAGAAAATTCTCTGCAAGCGGTTTTAGTCGTTCACTCGTTGAGAGCGGTGCGACGAGAACTCTATATGTTGGAGAACTCTGTCGCTATCTGTTGAAGGCTGCTCCTTCGCCACACGATCGGGCCCACCGCTGTCGCGTCGCAGTTGGTAATGGGCTCTCGAACGACGTTTGGCTGAAATTCATGGAACGCTTCGGCATCGAAGAGATCCGAGAGTTTTATAGATCGACGGAGGGACTTGCGAAATTCGACAATTGCAGTAGAGGCAGACAGGGTGCAGGCAAGGTCGGCTTCCAGGGTCCAATCTACCGCAACTTCAATCGGGACACTGTTCTCGTCCGTTATGATCCGGATACAGAGATGCCGTGGCGAGACCCGAAGACCGGCTTTTGTGTTCGCGCCAAGATCGGGGAGCCTGGCGAAGCTATCGGTCTTGTTAGAAATATGGATTTTTACCACGAATATCTCAACAACCCAAAGGCAAACGAAGAGAAACTACTCGCAAACGTTTTCAAGAAAGGTGACTTGTATCAAAGAATGGGTGATCTTCTCGTCAATGAAAGCTCTGGATGGGTTTCGTTCAGAGACCGGACGGGTGACACCTACAGGTGGAACGGAGAAAACGTAAGCGCTGGCGAAGTCAGAGAACATATATCGAGGATACCAGGGGTAATAGACGTCACTGTTTATGCGGTCAAATTGAGTGGGTACGATGGTCAAGCAGGCGCTGCCGCGATCACACTTGCAACTGGATATAGGGGACAAGAAGACAAATTTGCTGAGCAACTGTACCCGCGACTAAAGAAATCAGGCTTGACTTCTTACCAGCTTCCGCGGCTGGTTCGATTCATCGAGCAGTAAGTCCCATCATCGCCGTTCAATGCTCGATATTAATCTGCGTTCAGAATCGAGGTAAACGCGACGTTTAAGCACGCGAAGACGGTGATGATGACAAGGTCATGGGACCCACGGAAACAGACGGCTGGCGAACATGTGTACTGGCTTGACGGCAATGCATACAAGAGGCTCGATTCACAGGCGTGGGCCGACATTTGTGCCGCTAAAGCACGACTATAAATCTGTGTATTGTAACATATTTGTTCTAACGATATCCAGAGTCGTCTCTCGTTATACGTTAAAATGGTAAAAAAAATTCTTATTAATAGTTCTTCATACCCAGCCGAGGTTGACCTCTTCTTTGCCTCCAAGCGTTGCTGCACTCCACAATCTGCCTATCTAGCGCCCACCACCAGTTCTTGAAGAACGCCTCGCCTATCTCCCAGTCGTCCTTTTCCCTCCCCTCGCCGTTGACACGAAACCCATCCTTCTCGTCTTCGATGTCGTACGTGACCTGCATCAACGCTAGCGGATCACGCGCATTTTCCGGACGCTGATGCTCTGGCAGCGCGAAGACGCAGATGAGTTTCGTTCGAAGCTGCGGCCAAGGAAGAATGTCGAACAACGGATGGTGCGGAATGCTCAGTTGAGCGGGCGTGGGCTGCATGTTCTCTGGGAGGCCAGGCAGCGTTGGCGTTGGAATCGTCCAACGACTTGTCGGGTCCCAGAGCAAATGTTCACAGCCCAGAGCCTGGGCGATCAGCGCGCCTGCCTTGAGAGTCTTCATCACGGGGATGTCCATGACCATGTCCATGGAAAGCGAAGGTGCAGGCTGATATACCTCATAGTTACTATGCGATATCTCTGGGACTAGATCGTTTGAGAAGTCAAAGCAGTTGCTAAGATCGGTCGGACCCAGCAAAGCAGTTAGATTAAAATCCACTTCGCTGGTCGTCATCGTGGCAGGAGCTTCTGAACGGAGAATATTCTCCTGCACGCTCGTCAACGGCACTCCTGAGGAGTACGTGTTTTCACGCGTCTCGCCGGAGCTGATTTCTGACACGCTTTCAGGAGACGACGATTCGCAAGACGCCGAGGACGCCGATTTCGCCTGCTTCTCCAACATCGCATATTTTTCTTTCTTTCTCTGGCCTGTATCGTCATTAGACACTGTTCTTCGTCAAAACCCCTGGTTCTCTCACGATATCTCCTCTGTGCCAGCACGTTCAGCACGCGCTTCCTGTCTGGATCGCCTGGGGATGGCGTTGAAAGTGGGGCTGCGCGGGGCATCCTTGATCTTTGTCTGTAGGGATGGATGGATGTCGGTTATGTTGTAAAATTGCGAGAATAACTGATACAAGCATCTCCTCCTGCATGCGAAGCCATAATGTAGCCTGCACGCCGATGCGGAGCATTCGCTTTGAAGCATAACGTTATGCTCTGCAGGGCCGAATACGAGAGCAACAGCCATTGTTCTGCTGCTGGCCAATCACAACACGTCTGGCCGACGATGGGCGCCGCTGATTGGCCAGCCCGTCCCCGCAGTACCTCGAGCAAGTTGCAAATTCAAACCCTGCTTAGGAGCGTCGTATTGCGCTTTGCACAGCGCGACGAAGAAGATGCAACTCCATCAGAACGGAGTCGGCGTTATGATGGCGGGATCCTTCAGTCCTGCCGTAATGAGATGTCGACATGCAGAAATGTGTATATATAGACATTCAGTCTCAATCTTAGGCATACTGCAACAAACCACATCAGCTCGCTTTGCATAGACTGAAAGATATTTGAACGCAATACCTACCCTGAGCATAAAACGCACTCTTTTCAAGCCTACAAAATGCCAGCAACCGAGTCGATCAAAAGCTACGGATCCGTTCCCGACCAAGCACAAGAAATGAAACCATATGCCAAGGGAGCCATTACCGCACTCGGCGCAATTCGTGCGGTGCTCGGTGCAGGATTGCTCATTGCTCCACGATTCGTCGGCGGATTGTTCCACATACCAGTTACGGCACAGTCAGCTCTGATCGGACGCGCAGTTGGTGGTCGAGACCTCGTGCTTGGCGAGCTGCTTCTCACAGCAGACGGCTCCCAGAAGGACAGGAAGGAGGTGAAGCGCGCATTGTGGGCAGGCCTTGCTGCCGACGCTCTGGATATAGGCTCCATCGTCTTTGCGGTGGCTTCAGGTCAATTGAGCAGAACCGGTGCAGGCTTGTTCGGCGGAGGAGCGACTGCATTCGTGCTGCTGGGAGTGGTTGGACTGCGCAGCTTGAAATGAGTCGGGGCATAACTCACCATTGCTGCTTCATTTTTTCACAGTGGTCACAGCTTGCGAAAGCGACGACTCAAAGATGAAATTGGATTTTTCCCGTGTACAATTACAAGTGCGTGGTATTTAGACTGGAGAATGACTAGAAGTGAACTCGTTCTTGAATCACTACAATCTTAAAACACCACCTCTCCCTTAGCCTGTTTCCAAATTCGCAGTTGCAACGAACCAGCATATGAAGGGTACAAAGCAATCTTGCGATCATCCTTAGATTCTGCAGTCCATTCCTAGTTTGCGTAAGTAAGTGGAAACAACGCGGCCACATAAGTGATCAGCAATTGAGGTTATTACGGGCGGAGAGAAGCGAAGTTCGGTATAGGTTGGGGTCTCCGCACGGCGAACAAGCCGAGGCTGCGTTCTCAGAGTCACAGCGCGGGCATCTTATTAGCACCAGCATCGTCGATTGAACGTATGTTTTCTTGTTCTTGGGTTGGGCAATTTTTCAAATCCTTTTGATTCTCTTGAAAGAACATTAATAGCACAGTTTTGACACTGGTCTAAACTTCCCGTATATTTCTTGCGCATTTTGCATCCTTGGTCTTATCTAACATTACGTAGCTGTGATGGCCGTCAACAAGTACACCGATATAATAGTGGAGATCAAGGGACAGATTGGCATCATCAAGGTCTGAAAGCCTGAGACTACCTCTGAAAAAAAAATTTCTTAAAAAAAAGCTGAAGCGGATGTGGCTAATGTTTCTCAAAGTTAAATCGTCCAAAAGCTCTCAATTCATTCGGAGGCAATCTGATTCCCGAATGCGTTGCCGCATTTCGAGAGTTGAACGCTCATCCTGATACTGTCTTCACAGTCTTGACTGGAGAAGGTCGCTTCTTCTCTGCGGGAGCAGATGTAAAAGGCAAGCCAGCTCATCTACACGAACGAGCACTGGACTCCGAGCTGACGTCCCACAAACAGCGGTCGCGTCAAAGAAGGCACCTGTCTACAAGAACGATGCAGAGAAGAAA
Source organism: Verruconis gallopava (assembly GCF_000836295.1). Classification (NCBI taxonomy): domain Eukaryota; kingdom Fungi; phylum Ascomycota; class Dothideomycetes; order Venturiales; family Sympoventuriaceae; genus Verruconis; species Verruconis gallopava. The sequence goes on along the minus strand of NW_015622163.1, from coordinate 79,983 downwards.
CTATCATTTGTAACTCAATTTGCCACCCGTACGTGTTTCTGATCCACGAACTAATCGCTAGCTATTGTCACAGCTCATGACGGGAATCACTATGCCAGGTACAGCTACTCACCCGCTTCGCAGTTTCAAAATGCTGACATCCAATTCGAGGCTGACTTATGCTTAGCTTTCGAACTGATGCGATCCATCATTGATCATAAGAAGGTCTTTGTCCTGGCGTTGAATGGTCCTGCCGTGGGCGGAGGCGCCGCTTGGTTCGAAGGTCTCTCCGATATTTGCATCGCCTCGGACGACTGCTGGCTTCAGGTCCCCTTCTCTGCCCTTGGACTTGTTCCAGAGTTCGGTTCCGCAATCAACTGGGCACAGTCTGTTGGTATCCACCGTGCGAATGAGTACCTTATGTTTGGACGCAAGATTGAAGCAAAGGAAATGAAAGAATGGGGAATGATCTCTGAAATTTTTCCTAAGGAAGGCTTTCACGATAGGGTCGTGAAGTACCTAGAGGAACAGCTCGCGGTTAACGATGGCAAGAGCATGATGGAAGTAAAGAGACTTCAAAATGCTCCTCTGCGAGATGCGAGGTTGATCGCTGTGGTGAATGCCGTCGACGCATTGGCGGAGAGGTTCGTCGAGGATGCCCCGAAGGCGCGGTTCGAGGCCAAACGAAGAGAACTGGAGGCAAAGAGCAAAGGAGTCTCCAAGCTATAGCATTGCTGAATATTCATGTACTGAGTGCATACTGCTGACTAAAAATGGCCTTTATTCATGCTGATTTTAACTATGCAAAATAGATCGACTCTTTACATTTTGTCCTGCCTAGCCATTCGCCGTGAGAAGAAATCCATAATCAGAGAGATCACATTAAAGAAGAGTCTGACTATGTCCTCTAGGTCCCTTAGCAGTTCGTCAAGCAAGACAGACCTGTCTCTGAAAGAGGGTCTCCGCAAAGGCCCTGTACGATCAGCTGTTAGCCTTTCAACGCATATGTGGTCGATAATGGAAATTTGGACAAACCATGGACGCCGTTCATATTGAGCCCTGGAGGGCCATCTCGAACCCAACATTCTCCGACGGGATCACCCTCCTCTCGAAGCAACCGCCAATTGCCAATTCCATATTCTGGGGGCGCGAACCGAACCCCTCGTCCTCCGCCTCCTATAATCAGATTGCCTGGTCGATACGTGGGATCTGCTTTCATCCTTTGGATGACTGAATGATGAATAACAACATTGTCGGGTACCTATCTCCCCGTCAGTTGCTTGTAGTGATGGAGATTGGGATCCAGCTCACGTCTCTAACTTCGCCTTTTGGCAACGGCCAGTTTATCGACTTCCAGCTACCATCCGGTTGCAGATCCATTCGACGGAAAGGAAGATATTCCATGAAATTCCAAGCTATCACCTGAAGAGCAGAGCAGCCATTATTGAATTGTAAGACATCGTGAATCCGACCCTTTATCGCAGCGGATTTAAGCGCTGAAAGGAAGCGGGAAGCCCGCGCATTTTCTGCCTCCGCTGTGAGATCTGGTTCGTTCTGCGGTGCAAGACCCACAGTAGGCATAGCTTGGCCTTGCTCTTTTGTTACTTCCAACTTCACTGCATGTTCATTGACATTGGCTATGGGAGGCTTCGGGCCACCCTCGGGGCACGTATACTCAGTTGTTTTACCAGAAGAATCATCTTGCCCAGGCGTTTCGATCTCGATTTGCGGTATAACCATTGACTTGCGACGAGTGCGAAAGACGTCTTCAGCACAGTTCAAATCTCGCAACTTTTTGGGGTCGAAGCGCAGACCGGCTTTTTCAGCTTCACGAACCATCCAAACGAGGGGAATGTGAGACAAAGCCGTATCCTCTCCAGGTGACAACGGCCATCCACCGCCAATATCTGCATGCGCACCTGCGAACCATACTTCCTGAATATCTTGTTCGTCATCATCAGAATCTGCATCGGCAAAATCGCTATGTCGATGATGTAGAATTTTTAAAGAGTCCTGAGACAGGTCAGTAATGGCGGATTGTCGATCTACATCGTCGTTAATCGAAGGACTGAGGGAGCGGAGCCCACTGGTCTCAGACTGATCTCTGAACCTTGGTGGAACAATGGTGGGTGGTCCAAGGTGATTTTGATGCTCGTCAGAGGGCTTGCGTCCTCTGGGAGCCACCTCGTCAGGGGCTACTTCCTCGTCATCGTGCTTCATGTCCCATTTCTGATGCCTTCGTCGATAATGATTCTGCTTTTTGTGAGGCCGAAGTTCTCCAATCAGATCTTGTCGGAATTTAGCTCTCCGCTCGTCAATAGCCACAGCATGACGTATGACCTTTGCAGTACTGCGTGCTGTATATGGAAACTTGCTTCGCTGAAGCCAGGCATTCTCGAATTGAGGAACCGAGTTCACCGTATCAAACAAGCCAAGAAAGCGTATTCGTCTGACTGGACGCGAAAAGGTTTCACGGAAAGCGCACATGTAATTCATCAAGAATTTCTTCTGTTGCCTCTCTTTTTCGGTGGCTTCGGTTCGTTGCTGCCTATTCTTAATATTAGTCGAGCTTTCACGGTATATATCGACCTCAGGTACCATCGTTGAAATGCTTTCCAGGCAAATCTAGCCATTTCCTCGTTTCCAGCGCTTAGTAGTCCAACATGGTCAAGCATTTCCGCCAAAAATCGTGCGGTATACGCTCCTCTTGAGAAGCCAAAGAGAAAAATGTCATCACCGACATTGTAATAACGCATCAGAAATTTGTAGCCTCCCATAACATGTTCATCTACTGTTTCTTAGCTTTGAAATCGCATGACAAGTTGAGAATCATACCGAAAGAGGTGCCGATTGCTGAATCCTTTGCCTTGAGATACGTAGACTTGAGTCGTTCAAACTTCGATGAATGGGAGAGCGACCCCGACTGCACATATGTGCCAATACCAGGCTGGTAGTAGTGGAATTGGGACGGATCGTCTCGATCTAGCATGCGATATATCTGGCTGCGTGAATCCCTATTGTCAAGTCTTAGACGAGTGCTACGCTCATACCTTCAAGATATTCGAGTCTGCATCTGTCCCTGAGAATTTGTTGCCTGTGTTTTCTTCAGTTGAACATAAAACAATTAAGTGTCTGTACTACCTGTCCCGTCGAAGCATAAGATAAACTTTCTCCGTTCTCGTCGCTCACGAACCTCTGGGATCACGCGTAGTTGAAAATTGCTGGCATCTTGGCCGACAGATATGGACTCTCGGCGTCCCGTGGAGCCTCTCCTGCTCCTTGGGAGGGTTGAAATATCTGTGCTCAATGTAGCCATAGCATGTTAAGCAATGTGGAACAGGAGTTAAAATGCTCAATACGAAACTGAGACACCGCGATGGAAGATGTTGAGAAAGCAGCGCATGAGTGAAAGAAATTCTTGCTCGTCATTTATTTCCACCTAGTTTCATTTTGCACGCACAGATGTGCGTCCTGCATCGAATCTCCAGTCGATCTTGACTCCACAGGCATGCAGATTGGTACAGATTTGCTGTCCGGAAAGTGATCCCGCGTGCAGAATGCGCCGTTGGATGCCCGCCTAGCCAGGACCTGCGATTGCTACTTGAGAAGAGCATTAGCCAAATGCATCTTAAAGACCAATGGGGACCTTTTAAAAGCAGCTTTCCATTCTATCGACTAATGTTCTCCGCGTTGTGCGGCTCAGATGATTCGACCACAAAACAGCCGAGCCTTATTGAAGCTGGAGTTTGACAAGGACAAAACTCTGCACTTTAGAGCGACCGAGTGCGATGCAAACCGCGTCACCGGTGCACGACGCATCTGTGGAAGCGTATCACACGAGCGGCGATCATCACCAAAGCGCTGCAAGTTCAACCTGACCGACTGGTATGGCGAGGTGTAAGGTGCTTCCAGCATGCATTCGTGTGGCTGGCTGCAGATGCGTCGAACCTATCGATCCCGGTTTTAGATGCAGCCATGATTCGGCCCGCAGACGTTCGTTCCCACAAGAAGTTTTGCTGAACATCACCATTGACTTATGATCTGATTTCAGAACAACTCCGCTCTGCGCGTACATGCTTTAATCGATGTCACGACCGCTAGTTTGGGACAGGCGGTTGCAAAGAACGGTTAAGAGATCGGATTCACTATATGCGGAGCTTACCCATCTCAAATCGGAGATTCTTCCTGCATGAGAGCGGGGGTCTAAGAGATCTTCGCAACCTTAAGCCATACTGGAAGAACTACTTGTACTAGCTCAGAGTGGACTTGGTGGAGACAGCTCGCTTGCCTTTCGCCGCTGCGTGATCTCGTTCCTGTGTCGCGATGATTTGCGAAGTGCGAGCAAATCAGCATGCAACAAAGCGAGAAATCCGAACAATTTAGTCTGGCGAAGGTAGCGGATATCCGGATGAGCCCAATAAACATTATAGCGCAAAAGCCTGTTTTCTTGTGCCAATCATATTCGAAGCAGTCTGCTGAGCGTGCCCGATCGAATGCGTTCTGTAAACGTTTGGCAGGCTCGCAGTACGCTTTATCGCGAACAATGCTGTCTTAAGGAAAGTTTGGAGCTGATGTCAAACCTCCGCTATAGCTCTAGGTTTGACCAAACGGCGGATTGTGGCAAAAAACATTACATCGAGGTTCACAGAGAAAGATTAGAGATTTGATTAAAGATTTCGCTAGTAGAACATTCAACTCTTTCCCTGTAGAAGTCCTTCAAGCGTAGGTGGCGATGATTCCCAAGAGCACATGTTACAGAAGTCAAAACAGGTATATCGGTGATGGTGTTGCTGTGCAGGAAGTAAGGGGTTCTTCCATTATTCTTGACTCCGGTATTGGAGCGACTGTATCTTTCTTATCCCATACATGCAATGGCTCCTAATCCGAACGCCACGTGTACATGCTTTGAACACATAGGAACAGCTCCAGGATTTCATACAGTCTGCGTGCCATAGCCTTTAATCCGTTCTGCGAACTGCCAGCTTTGGTTCTCTAGCTTCTCGTCCACTTTGATCTCTACGCCCTCCTTTCCGATAGTTGCAATGCTGTACCGGTCCATGCTTCGAGCATCGCGATAGAAGAGCACCTTCATACACTCTTTTACGATCGCGACGGCCTTGTCCTTCTCCAAAGTTTTCGTAGCCTCCTCGTCTGCCGCATACTTCCGCAATATCGGCTGCGCCAGATGGGCACCGAATCCCGTGGCCAGACTTGGGCTGCTGAACGTGGTGCCTAGCAAGTCGACTGAGGCTAAGAACGGCGCGCTATCGTCGTCGAGGCCTGCGACGAGTAACTGATTCCACAGTGGATTGAACTCGCTACGTCGCTTGTACATCACTTTTGAGAGGAATGTGTATAAATTCTTAGCACTAAGTTGTGACTTCTCGTCCTCTTCTGTATGAGAGGCCGGTGTTTCGTAGTTTTGGCGAATGGAGACGGAATTAAGTAATCGATCGAGGTATTGCATGTCAGAGACGTCACCACCAAAGCCGACGACAGCACGCGAGTTGAATTCTCGAAGTCGCTTGACGTCGGTAAAACGGGCAAGGGAGCCGTATGATGCTACGCAACGTGTCAACAAAGCTAGAGTAATAAGCATTCACTTTGCCATACCTAGGTTATCCGCTGCTATGACGACACCGTCCTTATACTTGATGGCTATTACTGACGTGCCGGTAACTATGGGCGATTGCGTGTGTTGCTTCGGCCCAGTCTGCATGTATGAGTGGTCATAAGCGCCGTACACATCGTCTCTAGGCTAGTATTGTTCGTTAGCTGAGAGAACTAGGTACTTTGGGTTCTGAGCGTACACGGCCCCAGGCTTGCGGTAGATGGTTCATATTGCTTTACCGAGTTTCTAACGAGGTATTGAAGGTGCCTGTATTCGCTTATAAGTATTGTGGAGTGGAAAGGTTGATGTGAGCGGCGTTCACGGCGCTCGCTGATCGCGAGGCAGAACTTCATACGCGGACGTCGGAGCACTTGAAGCTTGGACCTTCAGCTCTCTCGAAAAGGTAACTATGTCAATACCAGCGGCGGCGGACGAATTTGAGCGTGATTTTGCAAACTTCAGAAGCAATACGTCGAGTCCCTCCCTTGCGCATAATATTTTTAAATCTGCTACTGGCGCTGGTTCTCGCCGCGCTTATTCGCAAACTATGTTTTTTCGGCTTGTGTCGTGAACGTCCTGGCCCCGTACTGTTTGACGCATTTTCACACGCCTGTTAGTCTTGAACTCAATCGATCTAAGCTTCAGGTATATCTTTCGTGCAGTGATTCATTAGTCACTGGGAGTGTTGACTCGCATTCCAGACAGCACGGCTCTGCTTAACTGGAGGACCAAGAAAATGTGGTTTCAAAGCGATGCTGAGATTCTGCTTGCCCAGCATTCCGTCAAATACTGGTATAAAATATACAATACACGCATCATCTCTTTGGACCCCATCTATGCGATCAAGAGGTCTTCACCTCGTACTTTTCCTCGAACAGATTCTCGTTTGCAGCCATTCCCTCGTCATTCCGCATCGTCGTCCAAACGTCCTCACTTATGACGACCGCTGTGTGGCAGGAACGAAATCTATAGTATCCCTAGGCTTTTGATCTTTCTTTTGCCTTATATTGGCCTGCGTCTTGCCCAGTTCATCTGCATACGCCCATGGTGGAAAGGTCACCGGTACGGCCAGGTCTTCCGGCAATGTTGTCGCATACTGCTCCTCGTCCGAAATTCCAGCGTGCTGCTTGAGCTTTTGAAACAATGTTGGATTCTTTAGAGCCGGCGTTTTCTCTAGCCGCTCGTTGAAATGTACGCCTTGCTTTTTGAGTTTGAGGAAGTGCGCGAATTTCTTCGTCGATGCGGACGGAGGTGAACCTGGCGGTGAAGGCGGGATAGAAAAGTTGGGTACGGGCGGCATAGTCATGCTTCTGATAGCTGCACGCGCTTCATCGTATGAGAGCTCCCTATCGGGCTCTTCATAGACGAATTCGGATTCCTCGTCTGGTGGCATTGCAGGACCTTGTGTCGGCCGTTCGATGGGTACATCGCTGTGCATCAACACCGCTGATGAAGCAGATATAGCAGTTTTCGAAGCCAAGGAAAGATCTGCAACTATTTATCAACGCCTTGTAAAAAAGGCTGTTCGAGACGGTTACGTACTTTCATTCTTCTTCGTCCCGACTTTGTCGGTGTTCAGCTGTGTCTTGTTGTGCTCAATGTTAGTAGTAATCTTGCCCTCTAGAATCGCAATTTACTACGAACGTACATTTGTGGATATTTTTTGGCCTTCATCTTCCTCATCACTACTTGCGTATCCACTGAGCCCCAGCATTCTCGCGATAACAAAGAAGCTGTTGTCCTGTCGTAGCATCCAGCAAAGAAGGGTTTACATCAGATCGCCAAGAGATTAGATTAGATGTTAGGCAGCTCGTGGTGCGCGTTGCGTCGTAGCTGGTCCAACATCCCAGTGCACACAGCATAACAACAATCGCTCCTGCGCTCTTCCCCATCCTCTCTTCTGCATCGTTCCTCAAGTTTTCGAAATCATGGCTCAGCTACTATCTACAGCTCCCCAAGATGGGCCCGGCTACTCGTTCTCAAATACACCTATCAACCAAGCATCACAGCCTACTCAGCACGCAGGCTTCTATCCGTGAGAAGAACGTTGCTCTTGGTCCTAAAGCTGTTTCTAACTCGGTCCTAGTTACACTGATAACGGCGGCTCGACCCTTGGCATCACTGGAGCCAACTTTGCCATAATGGCCGGCGACACGCGCTCAACTAGTGGCTACAATATCAACTCACGCATGGTACCCAAACTCTTCCTTATCGGCGGGGAGGGACCCAACAACAAGGGCGCCAAGATCGTCCTCAGTGTCGTGGGATTCGCCGCTGACGGAAATGCGCTAAAAGAGCGTCTCGATACAATTGTCAAGATGTACAAGTACCAGCATGGCAAGGACATGAGCGTGTCAGCATGTGCACAGCGGCTGAGTCATCTACTTTATTCAAGACGGTTCTTCCCTTACTACGTCACTGCTATCCTAGCGGGCTTGGATGAGGAGGGAAAAGGCGCTCTGTACTCGTACGATCCTGTGGGTAGTTACGAAAGGGAGCAGTGCAGAGCGGCTGGAGCAGCGGCGAGCTTGATCATGCCGTTCCTCGACAACCAGGTCAACTTCAAAAATCAGTATGTGCCTGGAAGCGGCACTGGCCACGATTTGCAGATTAAAGAGCCAAGACCATTACCGCTTGAGACGGTAGAGAAACTTGTGCGTGATGTGTTCACGGGCGCTGTAGAGAGGCATATCGAAGTAGGCGACTCGCTGCAGATTATGATCATCACCAAGGACGGCATTGAGGAGAAGTTCTTCCCTCTGAAGAAGGATTAGAGTCGTATTATGGCATGGCCTGTTTGTACAATACAAGCTCTCATGGCGGTGGCGTTATGGACGAATAGCGAAAGGTCATATGCTTCCAGCAAACAATGAAAGAATGACTCTCTTAGACGTATTTATCTTCACCGTGTCTCCTACAATTTCAATGTTCAATCGCATCAAGCTACAGAATCAACAGTCCACCTAGCCAGCAAGTGTCTGACCAAGTCTTCAGATTCAACTGTGTCATCTCCTTCACCAAATAGCCAATCATCCCGATTATAATCAGATCGAACTTGAGCAATGCTGTTAACTCTACACATATTGTGAATTGCCCCTTGTTTTTCTTCGCCGACTTCGCCTGCACTCCACTTCGTGTTTTGCGTAGGCATTGATGTCTGATAAGGGTCAATGCTGTGTTTAATGTCACTCTGTGAACCATGTCCCAGTTCCTGATTTGCTGCCTGACGTGATGCACCTGCGAGCAATTTGGAGGTTGAATTGATTTGGCTCTGTCTAGCCATCAAAACCGCTTTTTGTTCTGTTGTTAGAGCAACCTAAGTTGTATTTGGAAGTCATGAAGGGCACGATCAATCTGCAATGATGAATGATTTCCGATCTGAGTAGGTTCACGCTTCCGCTCTTTACTCGATAAGTGTATGTCTGCACTTTCTGACCCTGCTTGCGGCGTCGCAGAATTGATGTAGACGTCCTGACGCCATTGCATCATTCGAGCCATTTCCTCGTGCGCATTTCGTTGCTGACGATGATACTCTAACACATCTGCTGTCCTGTACGGTGGAGTAGGTTCTTCATGTTGCTCTATATCAGATTCAATTTTTGGCTGCGCATCAAATCGAACGCAGGTTTCGACCGCCTTGCTTTGTCCAAAGTACAAGACACATGAGCTGCATGGATTTCCTAGGTCACACTGTCGAAAATTGTTAGTTCAGATCCAAAAAGCAAACAAACCATGAAACTGTACCTTCGTTTTAAGATCTCGGCATATTTTGCAGCTTCCCATCATACGCATTTTCTGGGCACGCCTTTGAATCTCCTCCGATAGCTCATTCCGAGCTTTTTAATTTAATACGATTCCTCCAACTTCAACTAGAATGCGCTGCTTTCTTTGTCGTTCGAGATCGGCATCCATCATCAAATAATTTGAGTCCGCTCCAATTTTTGGTACATCTGAATGCGTTTCACGATGCTTTAATTGAAATTCTCTCTGGAGTGGACTAGAATTTGCAAGCTGAGTTTCTGTTCTCAAAACAGTTGGAGTGTGCTGAGCTTGATTTATCGTTTGGCGGGCAAGTTTGTTTATCGATTCAGTAACAACAATGTTTTCTCCAGTTTCATTTTCTACTATTGCATGGATATTCTCGGGTGAGATCTATGAGATCTCGGCGTCATTGACTGGTCCCTTTGGCTCATTAAGTTTCTTATTTGCAGCATCTGTTTCACTGTCAACATTTATTGAGTCAGATTGTCCTAGAGGATTTATATCGTCCGAATTATCCAGATAGCCATCTAAATCGACGTTGTCGTGGAAATCTTGTCTGTCGGTGGGAGACTTGAAGTCGAAACCTTCATTATTGCGGTAAGGCGCAAGCTCTAAGGGAGGCTGCAGATGGCATAAAGAAGCGTCCAAGCTGGTCGAGCTCTCCGCTCTCTGCGTATCCTGTAGCAATGGAGATCCGAGCATATTTGGATGTGCAATCGTTTGCTCCTGCCTTCGTGGTGGTTCGCCAACACTGGGCGATGAATTCACGTGCGTCATCAGTAGCGGCGTGCACATCGGAGCCATTCCGGGAACCATTTTCATTTTCATCTGATTTTGAGCGGCATGCTGCTTAGATCCTTGCGTAAAGGCATTTTGTACGGTGATGTTTGGAGACTGTCCCACGGTGAAGGTTGCAGTGCCCATTTGGAGCTGCAAAGGAACGGAAAGCGATATGCCTGCTCTGCTCGAATTCATCGTTCTTTTTTTGTAAAGTGCCTCAACTTCCTCTAATTGCCTCTCTGTCGGAGAGGATCCGAGCTCTTCGATAAATTATTCACTTGAAATGAAAGATCGGGAGAGTTAAGATAGATGATCAGAATATTCACCATATGCCGACTCTGCTCCTGCAATTTACGCTCAGCAAGCTCTAACACACCCACATGCGTGGCTTTGCCGAGTAGACTGGACAAATTCTCTATGTTGGCTAAGAACTGCCTGGTACGTAGGAGTAGCATTTCGATATCGAGAGAAGTATCTCCTGAACTTCGGGCCTTCTTCCTAGGTATCTCGTCCGGTATGAAGGCCAAAGTGCTACCGAGCGTTTTCACCGAGCTTCGTGCAGGAATTGCACCATCTTCGGTTTTGATTTTCTTTGGCGATGGAAGAAGATCAGTGTCATTTAGAGAGGCTGCCTCCAGTTGTCTCTCTAGCTGCGTTATGTCGGCTAACGCACAGCGATGTCGCTGATACAAATGATGGATGGCTTGTGTTTGGTGCTGCACGTTCTGTTGAGGATTTGGCCTAAGGTATTTAGCACGCTCATAACGAAAGCAATGGTTCCAACATACCCTCTGTTCTGGAATCTTTTAAAGTTCAGGACCGATAGGAGTAACATCGAGCTGCTCTTGAGACTTTCAAGTCTTTTTTTGCGCAATTCGAATCGCAAGCCACGGTATGGCCAATTGATCTTTCCACTGCTTGTGGATTTCAGAGCTGATCCATCTAGGTCAATGAATTTCCCTGTTATATCGTGTATCTCCTTAAATGCTTTTTGACATCTTTTCAAGATAGAGTTTGCATCCTGAATTGCCGACTCGGAGGCAAGTAGCACTGCTTGCTGATAGCTCAAAATTTGCCAACATCTGTGAGCGCATGAGAGGTGATAGCAACGTCTCCAGCAATATCGGTGAGATCTTTGTGAATACGTGTCGACGAAGTAGCAGCTGTATAGAGAGTTGTGGAAAGTCTCCCGCCTGAACGCACAACTACCAAAAGCTCAGCCGCCACATCCATGATTCTTCTCGTTAAATAGAGTTGATGGCCTCTGCTCAGAAATGCCGACTAAGATCAGAGGCCATCACCTCAAACTCTGTTCACTTATGAGTAGGCTAGTGAGTTTTCAACTGGAGCCAGCCTCAGCCATCCAGTTTTGGTGGCTACGCAGTCAAGGTGTCGCACCATCCAGTTGCATCGAAGAAACCGCGAAGCGGGGAGCGCCACGGCATGGACCAACTCAGGCAATACACGCAGGATGGTCTCGCCACAATTTCATCTGCAAAAAGAAAAAATGATTTCATGAAAATCTCCGAGAATTCTGAAGCTGAAGCATTGCTAGAGCAAGTGCCTTTTGCTATTTATACAGTGCTATTGTGGGATGATGTTACATCCTGATCCAATTGAAAAATTTCGAGACCATAGAGTATGTACAATGTATATTCGTTTCATGGATAAGCCAAGCTGGGAATCCCCGACTGAACGAGGCAAATCTGGCTATGGGTCCATGATGTCGACTATTTATTTTCAGAGCGCTGCCACGTCGCCAATTGCGGAGGTTGAAGCCTTTCATCGTGAACGTGAAGGGAGACATGGCAGCTGTTTGCACGATGCTTGAAAATAACGGGAGGTTCCATCTTCAATAACTCTCGGTATGGTATCATGAAACTTTTGCGAATTTCGGTGAACTTTCCGAGTAGGTCTTGAAAGACGGGCTGATCCAAGAACGTGTGGCCGGATACAAACGCTTTCTGTCTAGCATCGATCCCGAATTTCGGAGTATTCGGGTTCTTTCCTTTCATGGCTTCGTCGTATCCTTCTGGCTTCCGTTCCATGTTGAGATACGCTTGAGCAACCCTGCGGATTTTAGACGTCAGGAGTGGCATTGCCTGGGTCTTGTTCTTGTTGTATGAGTATACAACATGTTTCCACCGCACTGAGTCACGAGAACCATGAGGTGGCGGGCTCCAGTCCAGAGCATGCTTCCTTTTTGACGGCTTCAACGACCCCCAACCGTATCTAGATCCTTAACGAGTGTCAGTGCATCATATCCACAGCTATATTAGCATGCTCCGGCGCAGAATGAACAGATTGAGTTGGAAAAGAGTATTACTTACGCTGTAGAGCCAACAGCTCACTTTTAGGTATTGATGAGGTTCCACTTCCAAAGGTGGTTTTTGAAGAGGCTATGCGACCCGCCGATGGCTGTGATCGCTTAGCACTAAGGTCTTGCTTAAGGACACCAGGTAGCTCTATTTCACTCGTTCCCACAATGGCATCTCGAAGAATCTTGATGCCTGGCCCACGAAAACCCTTGACACGTGCTTCGGTTCTGGCGTAGAGTCGCTGCGTCTGTCTGAAGGCCATCCTGCACTCGACTTTTCTCCTTTTTATCTTTACGACGCGGCAACCATTGAAGTCCCGATTGGCGAGATGAACCAGCTGAGGACCACGCTCGGATGAATTTTGGTGCAGAAGTGATGGAATGTTGTGAAAGTGTTACTTTTTTAATGGCCGGATTCAAAGAAAGGCAATGGTCTGTGCGTCATATGAATGGTCCAAAACGGAATAGCTCCATTCGCCCGATGCCAAAACACCGTCGTTGACTCTTGGGCGTCGTCTAAAGTGAACGCGGAAAACTCGTGTCATAAAACTAACATGATACGCTCGAACCGCAACTCAATGTCATCTGCGGGAAGCTTCATCGGCTTAGCCGGAAATACAATGTGAAAGTACTGTGTCTTCCTTTATTACGCCCCTGGATAATAATTTAACTGCCCTGTATGTTTATGTACCACGTACGTCAAACTGAGATAAAGCCGAAATTGTGAAGTATCGAAATTGATGGCGCCAAAAATCTTGAGATTGCAATTATCCAGTGCTTTCACCTTGGACTGCCTTAGCTTCATACAAACATCAATCCATGTCTGGTTCTCAAAGGTTCTCCGTACTTCCAATGCATTTGGACTCCCGCTCGGCATCACGTTAAAATTCGTCTTTAGTATCATATTTTGGACGTCGCTGGCGTCCGGAGGTTGCACTTCGTACCTCTTTCGAGCGATGACACCGTACCGTTAATACTAAGCACCTCGGCACGGACAACTACTTCGGCACGTCGCCGCGTCTTACTTTCCTAATAATGATTCTCATGTGGTATCGTCGCCGTCTTGCCCGGCGTGCGTACGAAGCTCCAGCTCGATTTGAAAGTCAGTTAACCAAGGCCCTTCGCTGAGATCGCCATAAAATCAGCCAACTGTGGCGTATACGGGGTAGAAACCTTGAGCCCTGGGAAAATGACGGCAAATGTGAAATCCCGCCCACTCCTTTCAGCTATACCTTATTCGATTCAAGTTCTTGATTTATCGGACCCTTTGTTCACGATTCGTTGAGTGAGGGGATACCGGTGCAGTATGTTTTCACATTCAGCTAAATTCTGGTTGCTTTGGTCATATTCAACTCAAAGGTTCGCTTTTGAGTGCATTCTGGGTAATTGATCAGACAAAATGTTCAGGAAACATCATAAACAACATGGAATGCCGACAACACGACCACCCCGACTCCTCAGGTCAAGAAATTGAAATTGTACAACATTGGACTGTGGAGGTCTGAAACCCGAGATTCTGTGCTGATCAACAACTGTCGCTTGATCGTAAGTCGCTATTCGGGCATCACAATGTAAACATGATCGAGAAGGTTTGAAGCAAAAGTTTTGGTGTAGTACATTTATCGAAGCGTTTGCCAGGATTAACATGAGAACTGGCAGAAGCTTGCAGCGATTCTCGCGTGATCGAATGCTAAAAGAGACTTTCCATCACGTGGGAAGCAATGTGTAGCGTCGAAATTACACGCGCTTTGGAAGACCAGTAGCATATTGTAGAATTAATCATTTGGTATCTAGACTGGACTCGAATGCGAGTAGCAATGTTTTAGTGGGAGGTGGCCACAACGAAGAGGCTGACTCTCACTAAAAGCGGCGCGCGAGGATGGAATCGGAAATGATTTCGAACAACTGAAAACTGCCGAAAGGATTTTGGACGATGACTATAGGACAGCATTGGGCTTGTTACGAAGAACGATGGAACCTCGTTCATATGCAAAATGATCTGCGGCTTTTACCGCCAGGCTTCCACCAATCACCGCTGGGGACGAACGCATGCGCGAGCTGTGACACCTACCAACCTTAGACTTCAGTACGCTAATTCACCCGCACTGCTCTCAAGCAGATTTCATCGGTCCTTGGTCACCTTCTTTTTCGAGAGCATAGCTCCGTAATGTTGTATTAGGCCATGCATGATGGTGCTGTGTCTAAAGTTGCTACATTCATTGGAATTGGTTCAATCCTTCTATATCTATCCTTAGCGTATCGCTATAGGCTGCCTGGCTTAGCCTCTGCTCTTCAGCATCCGCTGATAAGAGGGAGTACAAAAATGGCCTCTGTAGATTTGAGTTGGCATCCTCCTGCTGCGAGCTGGATAACAGACCTGACTGAGGTTGTCAATGGGACTGGGGTTCATGGCTTCATCTTCAACTCCAGCTCTTTGCCTGCCAATGTCCCCTATGCAACATATAACTGGTGCAATATGCCACATGTTAGGCGCGAAGAATATGTTGTACCGAGTGTTGATTATCAGCTGGAATATGTCGAACTGGTAAGTACTCCTCAATATGTTCATGACGATTACCTGCTGTCTATAAACGCATGAAAATGAAAATCCTCAACCCACATTAGCCACAACTATACACGCAATTCTAACTCTGGCGAAGATCCATCGTCACCATAAACGCACGCCATACGCGTCGAACACTTTTCCACAAGAATCCTATCCTTGGTACTGCTCAGACGAAGGCTTATTCTACTACGGCCAACCTCTGAATCCAGCTTCCGAGAGTGCTGCATCCACATTCTGGCAAGTTTACACCACAAATAGCAACCCTCTTACCCCAGCTGGCTTCAACGGGACTTGTCAATTTCCTCAGATCACGCGGGAAGGGCTGCAGGACTCTTACCAACATGGGAAAGATCTCTTCGGAGTATATCACGACTTACTTAAATTCATTCCCAGCGAGAAGGACGACACCGTCAGTTACCGAGTGACTAACAATGTGATCACGAGTCAAGTTGCTGGGATGGTGATTAGCGCCATGTACCCTTCTCCTCAGCCATTTCCCGTGCAGATCCAGCCGGATAGTATTGACTCACTGGAGCCAGCATACACATGTACAGCGGCGACGGCGTTAATGGGTAACTATGCCTCAGGAAGCAACAATACCAACTGGACCTTGCATCTCAGCGCTACTGAAGGTCTGTTTTCGGAACTGGATGCAATTTCTGGCGTCAGTCCGGATAATGGAGGCTTTCACATGAGTTGGGACCATTACTACGACAATCTTTCCGCGCGCCAATGTCATAGCAAACCATTGCCTTGCAACATCTCTAACCATAATCTATGCGTTACGCAGCAACAGGCAGATGCAGTATATCGCCTAGGCCAGTACGAATACTCCTACATCTACCGCCTCGCCCCGCAGTCCCTGCCTTATGCAGTAGCTTCATTCGGGATATGGGCCGCTGAACTGGTCCAGAACATCCGAGATGCGATCTCAGCATCCAGCAGCATGAAGTATAGGCACAATGTCGCCCATGATGGTTCAGTCTCTCGACTTTTGAGCATTTTGCAAATTGATGACATGGTCTGGCCAGGTATGGGCTCAGAGGTCGTATTTGAGATTTGGAAGAAGGCAAATGACGGAAAGCGCTACTTGCGTGTGCTGTGGGGTGGCGAGGTTCTAAGGAGTAGCAATCCAACACTCGGAATCATGGACATGATAGATCTGGATATTTTCTTCTCGTATATTGATGGTCTGGTCGGACGGGGTGCATCGAAGGTTCCGAATCTGTGCGAAGTATCGTAAATGAAGTTGGTAGTGAATGTAATGATGAATAATAAAGAGTTTTGATAGAATGTCTAGGTCACATTCTAGGTTCATGGCCAGCGCGTAGAAAATGTATGCAGTCTTCTCGTAGGTAGACGCGTGGTTTGGAGTCAGTGTCGTCCACAAGATCTGCACTAAGTTCAATTTACTCTTCATCTAGGTTCCCTCAACCAGCCCCACTGAACCAGGTCTCGTTACTAAACTTACGTACCGTATTCTGTCCCAGAGCTCGATCTCGTGGTAGTGATTGATTGGAAAGTCCACTGGAATGCCCTCAACTAATCATGATGACGAGGATTCGGCACGAAATTCGATATCCTCCGCAATTCGCATGACAACATCGCCGTCGGGATCGAGTTGGTAAGAATCCATAATTTGCCCATCGTGGGAGATGATATGCTCTTTCAAATATTGCTTTGACGAGCCGTCATCAATCTGCCATACGAGAGCCTCTCCATCAGCTCCAAACCCCCAAATCGAGAGAATTCCTGAGACTGTATTGATTGACAATTCCACCAGACACCTTAAATTTCCAACGTGTACGCCACGTATACCGAGGGGCCATATTGACTGAGATTCGGTATCTGAATCAGGAGATACAGATAACTGAAAAAAATTCTTCAGTGCGTCTTCCTCTGGCCACCAAGATAGCCACGTTGCAGCGGCATCTAGATCAACGGCCGTTATAGCACCATACTGTTGCTTTGAGGACAATTCAAATACGTCGGATGGAACTGAGTACAACACCACCTCATCATCATATGCAGCAACAATTCGAGGTCCGCTCGAAGTGCTAGCACTAGCGCTGTAAAGCCTGGGGATGGCACCGGAAGACGGAGGAATAAATATGATTTTTCGCATAAGTCTATGCTGCTCATTAGACTGTGCGTCGCTTCCTAGACAAAGCATTCCGGATTTGGGGTCTGTGAACAAAATATGGACGCCATCAGTCATGGGCACAGCGCGATAATGATCGCTGCCACCGACAAATCCCTCAATGACAGGTATGCGATTCTCGAGATCAATCGATCCCCAAAACGGGTTCGTATTTAGCGGTTGTGTCTGAGCTCTAGATAGCTCAAATCTTCGGGCAATGGAAGCTCGTTGACTTGGGTGTGCAGCACTTGATATCAGCTGTATTCTTCTCAATGAATCAATCTTGGGTCTTGGCGGAAAAAAATAAAGATGATCACTTGGCACAGTTAGAGGGAACCAGCGATTCAAGTCCTGGCCAGACAATGCATCAATCCAATGCAAGTCAAGTCCTGTCGAACAACCAAAAGCTACACATTGGCGTTGTGGGCAGATAGCCACGCTTCGGGGAGGGTCATCTTCAAAGCATAACTGATGGTAGAAACTTCGTGATCCATTTGCGAGCAGCGTGCTTCTGGCTTGCTTGGTGTTCTTGGTTTCTGGAAGCACGTTGATTCCTAAAACATGAGAGTTCCAGGTTCGATTTATGCGCACTGATTCTCGCCCCAGTTCAGTTTGGTCATCTGCTACAGTCTCCTTAGCACTTCCAGATTGAATCTCAAATACGTCGGTGCTCCTCTGAGGATAAATCCCACGAGAATTGGTAGATGCGACGTCCTTACGAAGCGTTAATTAGTAACACTCAAAATGGAATGTGATGTGGAAAACTCTGCTTACAGAGGGATCATGAAGATCCAGTGCTTGCTCCGCGACAATACCCGATGCTGTATTGACAAAGTCCTCACCGCTATAAGTTCGAACAAGAAAGCTGCACATAAGTCCCATTCGGCCTTCAAGCACAGCAGCAATAGCAAAGCGCCTAGAAGAAGCATTGATACTCATAGCTAGAACTCTTCGAGGACAAATTACTCTCGTAAGGACATGAAGATTGTCGCCAAAGATTTCGTAGACGTATATCATCCCACCTTCGGCGACTAGCACGTAGTTCCCGCAAGAACTCACAGTGAAGATCAGCTCACGGCGCCTGCTTCGTTTTTTGTAACCGGCCGCGAGATCCTCAAAATTGGTACGTGTAACCTGCCGAAAGACTTCGACGTTAGTTATAGATCGTCTAGACGCCCAGCATGACGGTTTTTGACACTGTCCCCAATGGTGATCGCATGTAGCCATCGCTGGGTAATTCACCCGCGAGAGGTCATTGCCAGTCCATCCGCCTGCTAATGCACATTCCCTACTAATAAAACAGCTCATCGACCAGATACGTCGCGCCGACAATGATTGAAACCTTCCAACAAATAGCGTGGCTTCCTGGACGTGGCTTCGGTAGCCAGACCACCAGGCTCCACGCCGAAGCATGGAGCAGAGTATGTGATTGTTTAGACTTGCAATCATCCATGTTCTACATGTATGTCGGGCGGCGTTGAAATCTCTCGGATGCATATAAGAGTACACATGTTGAATGATCTCGCTAGGTAAGCTCATAGCTATAGAGTGCACAGGTCGTGAACGTGGAGTCTGGTCAGATTGAACTTGAAGAGGCGCCCTATCATCGAGGATGGCCTGTTTGGTAAAACATTGACCGCTGTTCACTGCATCTGACATGGCCTTGATGCCCCAAACGGCACTAAAAATCCCAGCCATATGCTGATACCCAATCGCAGGGGATGCTGGCGACATTTGAGCCTGATCAGAATGGTGAACCTGCAGCAGGTCTTGCTCCGTGTTGTGTGTCGAGTCCGATGTATCGCGGATGTCAGCAAAGCTGCCATTAGTCCTCTGATGAGGCCCATATAGATTATTAGTAGATGTAGACAGTGTCTGGTTCCCGTAGCGTCTTTCTTCGCGGATTCCAGCTTCACCGAATACAAACGTTTCCAATCCTGGATATTCATCGGTCTTATTACCACATTTCGTTGCCCATTGAGACGAAAAAGTTGGGGGAGTGTCATGATGGATACTTGAGAAACTATACGTGGCTTTGAAGGAAGGATTCTCGCGACGACGAAAAGAAATCCAGTCTCGACCGTTAGAACACGTATCAGTATCCTCATTCGACTCATCCGATTCGTCAGGCGTTGTATTGCTGCTCTTTGAACTAGTACGTAAAAGCATCTCGATAAAGCGGGGAATTGTTGGTTGCTCCAAGCTTTTGGTATTTTCTGCTTTGGCAAATTTTCGTCTCGAATAAGCGCAACGAGAATCTTGCCTGGGCATTTCCTGGAGGCTTTTGTGGCCAAAAAAATAGAGTTTCGGAGTCGTGACAGGGCGCAGGCCTCGCAGAGTGGAGATTCTGGATTTGGAGAGGAATGTAGAGTGTTCGATCAGAGGCTACTAAATCGCTGTGGACGGCGTTCGTACTGGACCTGGATGAAATGGTCCAAATACTTGTAGGCTGTATGCTGAGAGGTCTGTATGCTGATAGTAAGCCAAAATGGGACAGAAATCTAGAGCTCTTGATTGAAGGATAAACAGTGATGCGCTGTTCGTTCTTCGATAGACACAAAAGAGTGACGGGTAATTTCGCAAAAATGACGTTGTAAACAGATTCAATTCACCCTAAATATAAGATAGAAGTGTATTCAAGAGATTATGATGAAAAATAGCAAGGAAATAACGCTTACGATTGACCTTCACATAAAATGCATCTGGGTATCACCTTCCTCACAAATGCACAAGTAGTTGCCATAACTATTTTAACGCCTTTAAATTAAAAATCTTAGTAACAGCTATGCACTGCTGCCAAGCAAGGACTACGAAAAGTCGATCATGCCACGGCGGAGTTTAGACTTCGCGGATCATCCTCCTCCGGCGGTGGGCTACGAGACATGATGCTCTCAGCCCTTGCAGCCTTATCCAAAATCCATACATTCTCAAGGGGAGCGACCAAGCTCGGATTTATGAATCGCATGTCGCGCTCCGCTGGTTCGTCTGTGACCTCGTCCAAATCAATAGGCCTAACACGTTGCTCCATCAAAAGCCTGGAGCTTAATTGATTCGCTTGCTCATGGCGTCTGATGCTTCTCAAAGCGATGAACTTCATCAGAGGTTTGTACCGGTTGCTGTAAACATATGAAAACCACAGCGTCATCGCCACAAGAGGGATGATAAGCAACGACCTCTTAATGGCAAAGCGCAAAGCTAGTTGACCTGCCATTGTAACTTGAAAAATGATTAGACCTACAATAATCCGATCGCAGATCATGGCCCAGGAGCCGCCCGTCGAGTGCTGTCGGTGATCCATCGCATACAATAGCTGATACTTGTGTACGAAGTATCCGATGATGAAGTACAACAGCCCAGGGAGCAGGACCTGCCACGATGACCTTAGCACACTGTACACAATGCAGATGAGGAAGATGAGGATGTTCTGCGGGAGATAAAATCCGTAGCTGAACATAGGCGGCTGCATAGCTTCGGCATAATCTAGAAATAATAAGCTTTTGAATCTTTGTCGCGAATGAAAATCTTACCTCGCGGTGTTTTCGCACCAATCAAGCCGATAGGATACAGGAACACACTTCCAAACTCCAGTAGTCTCATTGGGAAAAGTCCGAGGCCTTGTAGAATAATATAATTCACGTAGAAGTTCCTAAGCTCTTGGATTTTCAAGGCTAACTTGTTGGCAATCTCTCGTGGGGTTTGATTTGCAAAGTCATCAGGAGCAAGTGCTGCGGTGCCCAATGCTGTGAAGACAATGAAGAAGTTGAAGAAGACAAAGAAGAAGTTCTTGGAAATGACAGACAGCTCTATATCGCCTTGTGAAATCATTCCTTGTAGGGTTGAAAGCCCTTCTCTGGAGTTAGTTTGAAATGTAATTAAGGATGGGATTATACTCACACCAATAGAAATACGGCACCAAAACAAGCAATAAGGATGCACCCAAAGTTGACAACTGTGTCTGAACAAGAGACTTTGCTAGAGGATGCGCATCTAGTGCCTCAGCCAACCCAGGAAACACGGAATGAATTCGGTTGAGATCAATTAAGCCTGCGATTGGCACAAAAACAACAGACCAGAAGATGGTCAGTATACTGATAAAAGCTGTAATAGACCAGGATCGAAACATCCTTTGGCCACGAGAAAGGTACGTATTCGACCAAATAACATCTGCGGGAGATGGACTCGTGTTAGCTAGCAGTTGCATTGGGTGGGAATCGAGCACTGCTTGCACCGTCATCTGAGCCGTTGCAACACTGTTCATGGTAACGAATGCAAGGGGGCAAGCTTTGAACTCCTTTTTCCGTAGTTGTCTTATTCTCTTGTCAATACGTCGAAGTTGTTCCTCGTAATAGTCAATCGCATCCACCACCTTATATCGCAATCTAAAGCGTCCGTACCAGATGCGAGTCGTGGGACGGGTGCGTGCGTACGGTACCTCAGAAGAATTGCCATTTGCACCGTTCGCAGGAAGTAAGGTGCTATCCTCTCGATCCTCGGGATCCACTGCCGGACCAGGCGGTGCGGGTTGGGCAATAGGCAAGGTTTCGAGGCTGCGTTCGACTCTCCGGCGTCCTAAATAGACTGTCCAAGCCTCCTCGAGTCTTCGCAAAACCTTCATCCGTGTTTCCATAGTCTTGTCTAATTCTTTCCAGTCTCGGCACATGACAACACTCTCCACGGTCCCAATGTCCAAGTCTTCGATAACTTCTTTTATCTTGTCTTCAGAGCGGAGTTCGGGCGGAATGCCTGAAAGGCGGATTGTCCTGTCCGTCACTGTCGTCTGTGCGCCAAGCCACTCTTGACGTACTTCAATAATTCTCTTTGACTCTACAATGATCAAATATAGAGCGAGAAAGGTAAACAAGTATGCGAACACAAGATACATCCACAAGTAGTCGGCGTCGAACTCAGGTATTGGAACAAAACTATCACTTCCATTGTGCACATTCCTTTTCAAATCCTGGTGCAGCAAATTACCAAGTGCAGTTTCCGTTTTGTTCTTGTGATGCTTGTCGCCAGTTGGTTCGGGGAAGCGGTCGTGTACAGGCTTGATGATGAGAAGCGCGACGGGTAGGGTGATGCAGAGAAATTTAATGGCCATCTTGAAGAACGCCAAAAAAACATATGCGTCTAGCCCGGCCGAATGCAGAACTTGAGCATCAGTTATCCGCCATATCATTGGTATCCATCCAAACAATGTGTTCGGGAGCTCAGGCAGAGAGTCGGCGGCGGAGCGCGATTTCTTGCGGGCGGCATACATTCCAGGCCATCTTGGGCGGAGAATCTTTGCAGAGTCAGCATCTTTCACTAACATGCCGGAAGGGCCATATATACACAAAAAGCTAGGAATGCAATCGACCCCAGCACAACCGAGATGCCAATCTGTAGAACAGTATCCTTTGGTTCGCCAACGATGCGCTTGCCGTAGCTGTCATCGCTGTCACCTAAGACGCTTGTATGGAAAGTCATTTCGAAGAAAGTTATCAGGCATATTCAGCTTAGATAAAGAATAAGAGAAAGTAGAATTCTACAATCATGGTGATCCAACTTCATTTGTTGTGCACGAGCGCCACCCGCGCTCCTCGACATCATCAACACAGCAGCTCCGATGACATAAGCTGCCAAGACTCGAGCACTGCTTGATCTTGGGCCGTGCTCTCTATTCCATCTCTGGGCCACATTAGCAGAGCAGAGCAGCACGGGCAAAGTGCAGATCAAGCGGTACGCTCGTCTTTCAACACGAGCGTATAGCTGAGCTTTGCACAGAATTGGTCGTCAAAGTTGTAGAGTCTCAACTGTAATCCATCCGGGACGAATTTCCGCCTTTGTCAGTAAGTCATGGATCGCGCCTTCCTGGAGCGTGGCACTCATGTACACCTTCTATTCAAGGGCACCGATGCTCTGCCACAAGATCTCGTGACCTTCCCGGACTCTCGCCACCAGTAAGAACGAAAACTTCCAGGCACTGAATGGTGTGAAACGCTTTTTCACGAGTAAGTCCTTCAATGCTTTTAGCTCCAGCTCTGGCCCCAGACTCTAATGCAGATGCTTCCGATGCGAATGACCGTAATGCAATCAAGTCCTCAGCTGAATGTCGAAGTTCGTTTGAAATGCGTACGCCAGCTCGCTGAAGTCAGGTTATCAACAATATAATTACAAGAGGTTGCTCACCTTCACCCAGGTTCGGAGAGACGTGGCTCGATGGATCCGGGAGAGATTTGCATATGTTGAAATCGATCAGGCCCTTACAGGTTTTGGTCCGTCTACTAATCCATTTTTTATCCTGCTTCTGACCCAATTCAAGAGACGCTGCCCCACGCGTCGAACATAGAAGCAATACAGGTCGTAGACTGCTTGCCAAGAGATGATAGTTCCAGCCATTATGCCCTCGAGTGCTACGAGCTTGTTGTTCATGTATACGCCCTGAACGACGCCCCTGTTAACGATACGCCCGACGAATGGTCACTATTGTCAGACGAGAATGAGGACACTAAGATGTCTTCCAACTGGGTTCTGTATCAAATGCCTAATGTTTTGTTCGATGACGTTTGGAGCTTATTGCACTTCGAGAATAGTCTTCGTGAGGAGCTGTTGCAAGAGCTTACCAATACGATAGTTTTGGAGCGAGAAGGCCTCAACGCTTCATTACACGATTGGACTGGCCTGGTACTACTGTAATGAAGATGCTGTCGCCTTTCGTCAAAGACGAAGCTAATCTGGTCCCAGCCATGGGTCCCCTGGCTCAGGCAAGACGAGTCTATGCAGAGCCCTGGCGCAGAAGCTTGCAATTCGATCGAGCGAGATCTACCGGTCGTTTTACCTAGTCGAGGTAAACGCAAATAACCTGTATTCAAAATGGTTTGGTGAATCCGGAAAGAACATCGCCAAAAGCTTTCGTAAAATATACTCCATGGCTCGAGATCCCGATGACTTCATATGTGTTCTGATCGACGAGATCGAGACAATTGCGGGATCTAGACAGCAATCTGCGGAGAGCGGCGAGGTGGGAGATGCGCTCAGAGCAACAAATCAATTTCTCACGGCTCTAGACAAGCTGCGGTTCCATTCCAACGTGTTATTGTTCTGCACGAGTAATCTCATGACCACGCTGGATGCTGCGTTCCTCAGTCGTGTGGACATCATAGAAAATATCGGTGCTTCAACACCAGAGGCTGCATATGAGATACTGAGGTCCTGCTTAAATGATCTGATATCTAAGCAGCAGATCTGTTTCGATGAGACTTTCGGCGAGGAGAACTCTGCGGCAAGTGAAGGGTCAATGGAGGCAATAGACAGATTCCACGGATATCAAACCAAAGATGCCTTTCCCAAGTACATCATTGCTTCCTTTCAGCACCATATTCACCCTAATAGCCTCGCATCAAAGCTTCTTGACATCTCGAAGAACTGCGCTGGGCTCAGTGGTCGGCTTCTACGACGAATTCCGCGTCGTGCTGTTTCAAGGTACACGTTTGGCAAGACGAGAAGTGCGGTGGACGTGTTGAAAGCAATGAGTTTGCTTGTTGATAAAGAGCGCCAG
The DNA here is from genome assembly GCF_000836295.1 of Verruconis gallopava. Classification (NCBI taxonomy): domain Eukaryota; kingdom Fungi; phylum Ascomycota; class Dothideomycetes; order Venturiales; family Sympoventuriaceae; genus Verruconis; species Verruconis gallopava. Next base: position 55,291 of record NW_015622163.1, on the reverse strand, counting down.
CAAAGATGCAAAGAGGTCGAGCAGCAGGCACGCGTAGTTCGTAACACCTGCCTCTAAGCCAATTGATTTCATCGTGGCCCATGAATGTAGTCGTTCTTTAGTTGTTAGGAAATTGATTTATCGAGAGCCGGTTTAATCTGTATCATTGTGCCCAATTCTATACACATTGAAGCTCCCACGCATATCCGAAAGCATATTCGGAGGCTACCTGATAGGTCTCGAGCGTGCAGAAGTTTTTGACACACAAAATAATTGTATGTTTCATAACGGCTCGTCGGATGCTCCTCTTCTCCATCTCTGAAGTTCATCATGTATTCCAGTCCTTTTATGTCATTGGATCCTCTGCTGAAGACTCTGGCTTCTGATTTCACGACTTATCTTCATCTTCCTGTCGACATTTTTCACAAAAAGAAATAAAAAATAAAAATAAAAATAAAAACCGAAACTACTCGCAGCAAGAGTATTGATCGACCCAAGTGACATGCATCTAACCTGAAATAACAGCGTTTACATTTACGAAGGGTTTACAAAAGATGATGAATTGATTGACAGGCTGACAATAATTCACTGGTCGACGGATTTCACGACGTTAAAACTTCACGAATCTCGTGGCTGGTGAAGTGGCTGTGCGACGCGTGCTGTGACTGCGTGACTTTCGAAGATGGCCGAGCCTTACCGTGCTATAAATCGACAAAGCCGGCCTCATTCACACGCTTCAACAAGAAGATTTGAAATTCTAGGACATTTCTGCACTGTGTCCCTGTCCGATAAAGTAAAAGGTCTTATCGCAAGTCCTATTTCCATTCACCCTGCGCTTGCATGTGCAAATAAACGCCGAATCACACACGACGATTGGCCATCTCACGCCAACCCCCAGGTTAAGCCAACCGCCAGGATTTAGCTAGCTCGTCTAGCGGCATTTCTGCTCCAAACTAACAACTCAGCAACCCCGGTCGAACTCCATTTCATCACGTTGATGCCCGTTCCGCTGACGCCATGTTCAGCTTGTCGGGCAGAAGCGTCACCTCTGTTCATGAGATTGAAGAAATCCGCCGGGAGCGCAAAGCGAAGAGAGAACAGAAGAAAGAAGAAGAAGAAAAGTCCAAGGGCGACTGTGACAGCCCCCGAACAACTGAGGAAAAGGACATTCCTAGCAAACGAAAGGAAAGAGACAGGCCGTCCCGAAGGAAGACCTCGAGCGGATCAAAAGAGAAGGATCGCAGCGAGAAACGCAGTTCACCTAGGAGGCAGCGACGGCCCCCGAGCTCGCTATCGTCCGAGGCATCGTCTGCCCACCGCACGATGTCTGGTGTTGTGCCTGAGATGGATAGGCGGCCCTCTGGCTCACTAGCCTCGTCTGGTGTTGGGAGCTATCCTAAGTTCTCTCCCAAGCACAGCAAAGAAGCGGTAGGCAGCCGAGACAATATTGTCAATCCGAGATTATCTCTGTACACACCAGACCCTACGGACCTCGGATCCGCCAAACACATACCAGAACGAAGATACCCTTCCGCAGGTACAGGTGCGGCACCACCGAGTCCGCCTCTGACAATGACTGAGCCGGAATTGCGACGGTCTAGGAGCAGCAACAGTGTCAAGAAGACACCGTCACAAACGCGCATTGCGTCGCCTCCACGGAAAATCAGCCTAGAGAGAGGTATACATGAAAAGAACAATCCGCGCCGTACGTCTTCGTCATCTTCACTTCGTAAACGAGCAGATAGCGAGCCACGCGCTGTTCGATCCGGCTTGCGAAATGCAAGTCCGGGAAACAGATCGAAAGAAGAGCTTATAGCTACAGGCACCGATATTAGTTCCTCTTCCTATGACGCGTCTCAGAACCCTGGTACACAGTCCACGGCTGCAAGGTCTACAGCTACATCTACTGCTACTGAATCGACAGTGGAGCCTGTTCCACGAAAAATGCCTCCTCCACCCTCTCGTCAATCAACAATGACTGTTCCTCATGCACAGTCATCACCTTTGTCCGCTCCTGACTCTTCGCCTCGTACACCCACAACGAACGAAGCGCAATTTGCACCAACGTCAAATCCTATGGGCAAGGCTCAGGTCATAGAAGTGGTACCAGAAGCTGCGCTCCCCTCGCCTTACTCAGCTCAGTCAAGTTTTGTCCAGACGCCGGTCTCCGCGGGATTGTCCTCTTTTCCTCCACCTCCTCCGCCGCCGCCTCCTCCTCCGGCCCTCAACCAACATATCGAGACCCCACGAGTCGACTATTTGCTACAGAATGGTGGTCTACCTCATCTTGTGCCAAAACGGTTCACTTCAGTTCTTGCACCTACAGCTCCACAGCAATCACAGTATTCTAATTTTATATCACCGCGCGCTTTTGGTCCCCAGCACACAGATGTCAGAAATATTTTCTTGCCTCTGCAAAGCGTGCTGGACTCTTATTTGCAGGTTATTCACAAAAACGGATCTATCGCGGTTGCCACGGGTTATAAGTCGGTAGCTCGTAGGCTACTTGATCGTTTGGAGGCAGTTTTCAACCGCAACATATCTTCTGAGACTTGCGAGTGCATAATGTGCGCGAACGATGAAAATAAGGACATTATGTCGGAGGATGAAGGAACCGGTATCAGTTGGGGGGAGATTCTCGAATTTGTCTCCGGGAGGCAGGAGCTGCCAACCTGGCCACCTTTTGAAATCGCACACGATGTTCCAGTTTACGAAATGGGTACGGAGGCTCCTATGCAGAAGATGGATATTGACGTCCCGCCGGAGTTCAGGGATCACTACATCAAGCAAAGCAAGCGAACTAAAGATGCGGTCCAGAGATGGCTCGCTGCTCAACCTGAGACAAGGTGTAGCCCGCCACAAGAAATAGACGACGAGACACTAATGTTCGCAATGATCACACATCTCGAGCCAGAAAACAGGAAGCTTTTCACTGCCCTCCTGCGCGGCATGTCGACGCTGCCAGTCTCACGAGCGCCCACACCGGCTGAAACTCCAAAATCTGAACTTATGAAGCGGACGGCTCTTTCTTTACAGCGTTTGTATCGCCTGGAGAAACCGCCTCGTGACGCGGAATGTGCCATCTTTCTTCTCCGGAATCCTCATCTTCACAGAGTCCTTGCTACACTGGCTGCAGTCAGCGCTGGTGAGTGGGAGATTCTCATTTCGGGACGTTTTGATGGTTTTCTGTGGAGCGGGGCCGAAAGCGTGGACAACCAAGGTCCATCTCGCGGGCCTACACCACTTTACCGGATGAACACGCCAGGTATACCATCACGAGGCCCAACACCAATGTCGCGAGGTCCGTCCAGAGGCCCTGTGGCATCCCCTACAGCCTCCTCCTTTGGCGCGCCAGTACAGATGGACGAAGAGACTGAAATCGCTGTACTTGCTGAAGTCGAGCGTGAGATCTTCATGGGCATGGACGCGCTTGAAGATGCTTTCGAAGCCTTGCACATAAAAGCTGAAGAAGTTCGCGCAGCCTTACGAGCGCGCAGCACGGGGCTCAGCGTTGCAGCTCAAAGACGACGCGGTTCATTTGCACAAGGCCTTGAGGCTCTATCAGCTACGCCTTCCGTCGGGACAGGCGTGTGGGGGACGAGTGGAGTAGATGAGGACGACTGGTTAGATGACAGCAGGAGCGAGCTGAGACCGGACGACTCGGCAAGCAACATCAGCTATGGAAGGAGGCGGCGAAAGCACCATCGCGACAAAGAAAGAAGGGAGACTCCGGCTCCGGTGGAGGAGGAAGACGAAGAAAGCGACGGAGCTATCAAGACGCACGTCAAGCACAGCCCTAAGGAAAGAAGACGGTGATGACACAGCATTTGGAGAACGGTTGCGGACTGCATTTGGGAACATTAACGAAATACTAGAGAAATGAACGACAGCATATGTGTTGCATAGCACTGGGCGCAAGCGCTATTTTTGGGCAAAGGGAGAATATTGCTTTATCTAGATGAGCCGGGCAAGACGGACGAGGATGGCTCAGCCGCCCAAAAAAATATCGAACGTATTGTGCGCCTTCTGAACGTCGAAGTAACTGCTCCGTTTTCAAGGTCAGAACGCAACTGTAGATTATCCACAAGCAACCACTCAAGCGGACGTCTGCTTCGCCATGCAAAGCCAGATTGTAGACGGCAATCAAAGGCCTTGAAACGAGTCGGCTCTTCCGACGCTGCGTACTGTGTAGGGCAGCAAGCCCGACGAGCAGCTCCGTACCCGCATGCGCCATGCCAAGTTACTTGCAAGCGTCCTACGTGGGTGCCAACGGCGCGGAGGAACAGGCGACAGCCAATCAACTCACGCCGGCAGCGGCGAGCCAAAACAAAACAACAGCAGCCTCGTCCGTCCGTGTCCAGCTGTCGCCCGTTCCCTCCAGGAGAAACGCCATTGTTGCCCACAAACCAACTCTCCGACTCTTCGTTCCCGTCGCTCCCCTTCCCGCTTTTTCCATTATTGTCTATCGCGTCGTCTCCGGCTGCAGCTCCGTCCGCCGTTGCACGTCTCGCGTCCGTCTTTCGGCTTCAGCGCCACTGCCATTGACTTTCTGCCCTACGCGATCGAATCCGGCCCCAGCTCGCCCGCTTTCCTTCCTCGCCCGCGCCGCCTTTGCGCCAGTGGATCGCCTTGACTCGATCATCTGTGCACTGGCAGGACTCGTCGTTTCAAGCGACATCCTGCGCGGTGTGGTCACTTACACGGCTTGGTGACTTGCCATGGCAACCGTTTGAACAACTTTCACCATTTTCGGTTTGCGGCCAACTTTTGCAGGTCAATTCACCCGAAGTTCCTTGTTGGGCGCGCTGCCTCAGAGAAAGCGTCTGCATGCCAAACTTGTTTTCCTGGCGGCGACTGGGGGGCGTTAGGTACGTGTCGGGCCTTGTAGCACACCTTTATGTACCGGGCCACTGGGACTGCGAGCTGATGCGACGGTAAACAGACAGCCTTTTTACTGCTCGGCCTGCAAAAGCAGCCTCTGCATATAAACTATACGCCCACCACTTTTCTGCTCTCGTCTCCGAGACCGGGGCTGTACCTGGCCGCCTCTACCACTACAATATTGCCGACAATGGACGGCAACACCGACCCGGAGACGCTGTACACGAAGCAGAACTGCATTGGCGGGGGCTCTTTTGGCAAGGTCTACAAAGGTGTCGACAAGCGTACCGGCCAGACGGTCGCGATCAAGATCATAGACGTCGAGAACGCCGAGGATGAGGTGGACGATATCATCACAGAGATCAGCATCTTGTCGGAGCTGCAGTCGCCCTACACCACGAAGTACTATGGCAGCTTCCTCAAAGGCAGCGACCTCTGGATTGTCATGGAGTTCTGCGCGGGCGGCAGCTGCGCAGACCTCATGAAGCCGGGGCCCTTGGGTGAAGAAAGTATCAGCATAATTCTCAGGGAACTCCTGTATGGACTTGAGTATCTGCATGGGGATAACAAGTTACATAGAGACATCAAAGGTGCGTCCCCGTCAGGTTCGAAACCACTTGTGTTGCTCACATTAGCCACAGCTGCAAACATCCTGCTTGGTGCGAACGGGCAGGTAAAGCTTGCGGACTTTGGCGTTTCTGGACAACTGTCACAAACGATGACCAAGAAGAATACGTTTGTTGGTACCCCGTTCTGGATGGCCCCCGAGGTGATCAAACAATCCGGGTATGATCATAAAGCGGACATCTGGTCCTTGGGAATCACAGCTTTGGAACTGGCCAACGGCGAGCCACCGTACTCAGACATCCATCCAATGAAGGTCCTTTTCTTGATTCCAAAGAACCCTCCTCCCTCCCTGGAAGGCAACTGGAGCCCTGCTTTCAAAGACTTTGTGGAGCGGTGTGTTAAGAAGGAACCGAGAGAGCGACCGTCCGCGAAGGAGCTCTTGAAACATCCGTTCATACGTAAGGCGAAGAAGTTTCAATACCTGACAGAGCTCATTGAGCGTTATGAAAGGTGGCAGGTCACGCACAAAGATAAGATGCAGGACAGCGAGGACGAAGAGTATTCGGAGCCAGAGAAGCCAAGCCCATCAAGTGAAGATTTATGGGACTTCGGCACAATAAGACCCACTGGCGGTACTAGATCACAGGGATTAAAAGCAATGAACGACGCGGCAGCAAATGCTAGAAGCGGTTCTACCCCACCAAACGAGACGGGAAGTCCAAGAAAAAGCGGGAGAAGCGATGTTGAAAATCAGCAGAGAAGGGTTCCGTCAGGAAATACAATTCGCGCGTCAAAGCCACCTCCAGGAATGGCCAGTCCCCCAAGCCTCAGTCCAACACGAAAGCCAGTGCCTTCACCAGCAAATGCACCATATTCACCCAGTGCAGCGGCGAAGATTCCTCTGCCACCTAGTCCGCAAAAGGCGCAGCAAAGTTCAGTGCGGTCTGCGCATCAGAATCATAGCTCGTCGACGAAGCAGCAGTTGCCTCCTCTGCCCCCGCAAATGAAGCCTTTAACTTTTGACTTGTCCAACAATGAACCAGAAGCTGTGACTCGCGATTTTGCCGTGACAGAAACCAGTAATACACCAACGCAGCCGGGTTCATCAAGCACAATCGCGGCACCAGTGTTGACAGCTTCTTTAGCGCCAGCTGTTGATCTGCACTCTCCAAACATACGACAGTCATCACCGCTATCGTCGACACCTATGACGCCAAAGAGGGAGCAGTTAACGCAACAAAAACCATTCCCACCAATGCCCCAGCAACCCTTGCCATCATTCACATCCCAGTCACCAATCTCTCCAATGATTCAACGAAAATCGACTCCTGGGCAACAGGGAATACCAGCCGACCATCCAAAGCAGCAGCAACGGCGGCGATCCAGCGCTTCTCGACCATCGCTCGATCTTGTATCAAGTGATCCAAGAAGATCGTCTGCAATTCCAGGAAACGAAATTCGACCAGGAACCGCGCAAAGCCCACTTCGACAGCCAAATCTAATAAGTTCCTCGGCGCCCTTTAGTCCGTCTCTGGATATCCCTTTCCGAAAGGATATAACAACACCTCCAGCGTCCATGCCACCGTCTTTAACGTCGTCCACTAGTTCATTGTCTTCGCAAACTGTGATGACCCCTCAGCTACCTCAGCAGACTGCAGAAGTGACCGCCTTGAATTCAGTCGTTATTCCAGCGCTGGAGGCAGCGCTCCACCGGCGTGCATACAACATGAATAGCATGATACAGGAAGGACTGCAAGGAGGCAATGGGGGGCATCGCATGACGACGCAAGAGATGCAAAAGCTCCAGCAGGGACATGAAAATGTGAGAAGATTGGTTGGACGGGCAATACGAATGATGAGCGAGATCGATGACGCCGACGCGAGAGCACCCGTAGGCATGGGTGGAGGTGTCGAAGGCTTCCTGGAAGGCTTCTTGGAAGAAATTCTAGTGCGTGTAGAAGCAGTCGAAGACGAAGGAGAGGAATTAGGAGCGACTACGCAGAGATAATGGCTGATGAGACAATGACGACCGACGCTTTTTTTTTCTTTTGTGAAAATTGCATACGACAAGACCAAGTACAATGTCAGGAATGCAATATGGAAAATAGGAGGCTGCAACAAATAAGCATAAATTTTCGTACAAGTTATTGTACTCATGCGCTGTAATTTCTTGATGGCATTTTGAGGCAAAGATACCTGCTATACGAATTCCTCACGATGTATAGGATAGTCTGAAAATCGCAGAACGCAAGGCAAGACAACGATAAGGAAAACTAGAGAACGACCGTCAGGGTTTGATCATGCTTTGCCGTTTAACGACTTCAGTTTCACGAACGGGCAGATTGTTAGCCTTGTCGCAGAGGCTAGAAATGAAGCTATGACTACGACAAGAGAAAAGGAACTATCAGAATGACAACTGCCGTCAGAATTAATATGGCCCAAGCTCCTACTACAGCCAACACAGCATCCACTTCCAACCTCAGCTGAGCGCAGAAACGAGTCGTAATGTGCTGTTCGCGCAGGCAGAAGTCAAGTTGTGAAGTCGTTATCTCCACTTGTTGAAGGAGATGGGAATGACGAAGATTTAGACTGCAATGACCTGGATGGTGACGTAACTCATGGTGAATGACGGCTCCCGGTGTGGAGCTGTGTCATGGTGTACTGACGATAGATTTTGGGATTTGGGAGAAAGGTCTCTCAGCAGATCATCCCGACAACGGTTCAAACTATTGACATTCCTAGAGCATGATCCGCCATGACTGCGTTTGTCTCAACCAGGGTCTGATTGTTGGACAGCCAGGGGAAAATGTGCGTTATGTGCAGAGTTGAGCTAAGGATGGCAGAGGCGCTACCAAAGGAGGCGAACTGCCCTGGCAAGGCTTGGAATACCAGTACACACAGGTTAAACTTGATTGAAGCAATTTATGGATACGCGGTAAAGAAGAGCGGCTACTCATAGAAAGTCTCCTCGTGCAGCTGAAATACAGTATAATTCAGTCTACCGTGCATGCTGCAAAATTATTGCGCCATTGCGTTGTGGTAGCTGTACGCAAGGCTAGCAGTTCGTGACCTATCAGCACCCCAGCTTGAATGATAAATTGTGATCGACAAAAGGTCTAAAAGTCGTAAGCGCTTGTATCGAAGCCAGTTTGATGCGAAGACGATAGTCTCCACAAATGCCGTTGCAGCGAAGAGAGATGGGGAGAGCGGTGATAGGTACCTGGGAACTACAGATGAAGACAGAACGTCCGAGCGTCAGGAAGTTATTTCACGAGCCTTTCCAAAAAGAATAGCACCTTGGACCTTCAATCCATCAGACCACCCTCCATCCCAGTGTTCAGACTATTCTTGCATTAGGTCTTATCCTTTCTCAGCAAAGCTTCCATTTCTCCCCAGTCCAATCGATATGGCCAGGCTCTCCGGGGTCCAGCGAGATGTGCTGTCGCTGTATCGGAAATGCTTGAGAGCGGCAAACAAGAAGCCCGCGGTACGGATTCTTTCACTCTTCGATGGATCGCAGGCCCTGATGAGTTCAAAATAGGAAACCAGGATGAATTTCATCAACTTCACCAAGGAAGAGTTCCGCAAGAACCGCAATCTCGACCGAAAAGACTTCGGGACGATCGAGTTCCTGATTCGCAAAGGTCATCGGCAGCTGGCCATATACGAGGATCCAGGAATCAAAAACATACGCAGGTGATCCGCCTGCAGGGAGAACATGCAGGTAATCATGGTGCTGGGAGCGTTGGCCGCCTATGAGGATACCTTGGAGTTATATCACGTGATTATATCGCTGCACAACGATGCCAGAACAGGCTAGTGCATTCTGGAATCTGCTCGAAAGAGCTACGCGACCCACGAATGGTCAAGCAATTGACCAGCATTTCTAGAGCTTTCGAGTATGTTGTGTGAGCAACACCAGCAGACAATGTCGTAATTGTGGCATCACACTTTACATGGTACTACAAGCAACTGGCACTTTCTGGAAGAAGACTCCTGGTGTATATATACGACTGCGTCGACATCCCAAGTCTCCATCAGAACAACAAAGATCAAACAGTCTCATGCAAGCTATTCGAACCTCATCTCAACGACTACCACAAGTCTTTAGAGTCATCCCATCAAGAAGCATCCACCTCACTCGAAACAAGATGTCTCTGTTCCCACGCTTCACTCAAGAGTTCTCTCCTCTTTTCCGAATGCTCGATGAGTACGATCGAGCAACAAGGCAGTTCGCCGCCAACTGGCCCAATGAACTGCGGACATTCCAACCAAAGTTTGATGTCCGCGAGCTCAAGGATTCGTATGAGCTTCATGGAGAACTGCCTGGCATCGAGCAGAAAGATATCTCAATAGAATGGACGGATGGTAACACACTGTCCATCAGTGGACGAACCGAACGATCGTTTGAGAGCGGAACTCGTCCAGGCACCGTTGAAGCCATCGAAGACGCGCCGAAAGCATCAGGTGCTATTCAATCCGGCTCAAGCAACGAGCATTATCGCAAACCATCGGTAGCTGACGAGGGTGCAGACGAAACGTCGACGACTAAACAAGATAGCACCGCACTCACTCAGACCAACGCTGGCGAGGTCGCCAAATCTGAGTCTCAGCAACCAGAAGCCAAGTACTGGGTGTCCGAGCGCTCGGTTGGCGAATTCCACCGCAGCTTCAGTTTCCCAACACGCGTCGACCACGACGGAGTCAAGGCGAGTCTGAAGAATGGTATCCTTTCGATCGTTGTACCGAAAGCACAAGCTCCTAAGACCCGGAAAATTCAGATTGAGTAAATCCTTCCTATAACCACTCGATCTAAGTTGACGGCTTGGGGAAATTTGCATAATTGTTCATTCCTTACAACAGCATGGCATGATAATAAATTGTGAAAAGCGATGGCGTTGGTCTTGGCATCTAGCCTCATTGTGCCCCTCATGTAGCAATAGTAAAGCACAATAAAAGTCTTTCATTGCGATATCTTTTCCTCTCTTCATATGCGACTCTTCAATGAAATGTGTCCTTGAAACGATTGTGAGATATACACGCCGCAACCCCTAACACAAAGCTCTGTGAAATCCTTTCCCATTTCTCAAACATGATTGAGCTTCTTCTCTTCCAAGCCTTTTCTGTCAGACTCTTGAACTGCCACCGTTTTCTTGGTCCATTTGCGGTCGTCAATGCTTGGAATGAAAAGGGCGGCAATACAGGCTACACATCCAAATGCGAGTGCTACAAGATAGGAAAGGTGTGCACCTTCAAGGTAAGCCTGTTTGTTGGCCAAAGTGGCTGCCGCTCGAATCTCTGGGGTGATTCCCGGAACAGCAGCATAAGCGGCAGCCGTGTTGAGCCTTGCGGCGGACACCAGCTTGGCCATGTATACCTCTCCAAATCCAAGTTTGGCAACATTGTGTCGAACGGCGCCGGCGAGAGTGGTCGTGTACTTGTTGTTGGTGACATTGCTAAAAATTGCCGTAGCTACGGCGCCAAAGAGGAGCCGTGAGGTGCCTGCCAGTCCTGCTGCCGTTCCAATGTCTGCTTGATATACAATGCCAAACCCAATGAGAACGAAGCAGTTCATCATGATAAGTGTAGTCGTTAGAGAAATGAAAAAAGTCAAGACGATACTCTTCGCGGGATTATCAATACTTGCAGTGGACATTGCTCCGACGCACGCCGTCTGAAGAGCGCAGCAAAAGACGATCTGCCAACGTTGATGACCCAATCTTTTGCTTCCCGTTACCATTATGCCACCAACTACCAATTCCATCAGTACAAATAGAACGTTTCATCTTGATAGGCTTACCGATGCTGCCAAGCGGAATGACCTCAGCATAGAGCCCCTTCGAGATTTCATCCTTAGCATAAATCAATTGCGACAGGCGTGGCCACAAAGTGGCGTTGCTATAATATTGCATGCCAACTATAGACACGACTACGATGGGCATGGTGAAACTGTACTGCAAGTTAGATTTATTCTTTGAGCTACCACGCGAAAAGGAAGCGTACTGTCGGACTTGCTTGAAGAGCCTTGTGGGAAGCAACGGTTCTTTGAGATTCCCAAACGCTTCATATACGCCCAAACCAACAAGGAGCGATATGCCGACAACAATAGGTGCAATCGTAGCCGCACTTCGCCATGGATGCAAAGATCCACCCCCTGCTTGGTAGTCAGCACATATGCAAAGAAGACTGCTCTTTACTGCATTCTCACAATTCATGCCAATGATGAAGAGTGTGCATCCTGCAACAAATATTGCCAATCCAAGCCAGTCGAACTCCTTGACAATATCCATCGGAGTCCTTCCATCCGTTGCATGTTTAGTAGTAAACTTTGGAGGGTGATAGAAGAACCACAGAAAGATTACGGTGAATGCCTCAAATGCAATAATAACATAGTACGCATTTCTCCAATCATGTGTATACTTGATGATCGACCAAGCCGCGAGAGGCATAAGCTGCGCAATGACAGCAGCCGCGTCGAAGAGACCAATCGTGACCATTCTATGCTGGTTTGGTACGATTTCCTGATTGCTACAATTAGCACGCTTCAAGGTGTGCCCGTCAGCATTGTGAGTAAGCCAGCGTACCTGCACAGCTCCGTAAGCCATTTCGAGAAAGCCAGATCCGGCACCAAAGATAGCGCCAGATGCAATCATCTGATTGATCGTCTGTCCAGTCGCGCCTACAATCGAGCCGACGAGCAAAAGACAGCCGCCAGCAAGAAAGAAATACCTGCGACCGAAAATATCTGAGAGCCTACCACCGATGGTTACGAAAATAGCGCCACCAAGATTCCATGAGATCGATATCCAAGTGTAGGTAGGTTCAGGGCCCAAGTCTGCATTGATATAGGACAAAATTGCCGGCGGCATCAACAGCGTAAATACATATGCATTGTAGGAGAGCGCCATCGACTAGCATAATGTCAAAGTCGAATCAGTGCGGCAAAATAGAAAATCGAAGAGCTACGTACTGCTGCGGCCATAACAGTCCTCCACGTCACGCCGACCTCTTCGCCGGTTGTTTCAAGCTGATAGATGATCTGTTCATCCCCAGAAAGAACAGATGCACTAATAGGAGCCGGTTCGATCGTATCAACGCGGTTGATCTTAACCTTGTCATCGGGTAAAGAGGACATCATGCAAATGAAATTTCAGCAAAAAGAAGATGGAAACTGCTGACACTGAAGAAAATCACAAAGTAGGGAGCTGAGCTTGGGAATCATAACGAGCATATTTGTATTTCTTCCCAAACTATGGATATCCATTTCCTACACTATCATCATATAGCCTAGCTAAATTCATATTATGACACGCTTTAGACCAATTGCAGTTGATGGAGAAGTAATTTCCTAAAACAAGACCAAACACATTCTTCCTAAGGCTCTACCATGCTACCCCAGATTTAGTGTCCACACATTGGGGTAAAGTTGGGGTGACAGATGCGGAGCATGGATGAAAACAGGCAAGCTCCGGCCACTTGAGACTAAGCGTTGAGTCTACTGTCTGGGTCATGTCTTGGCGCGAGTTTAATCTTTTCAATAGAAGGAAAAAAAAAATCCGTCAGGATGCATTCGGATTTTGAACTAGTGTGGATGTAGCGTACTAGCCTTGAACTGAGGCTACTTGTTAAGTAGAGATAAAATGATCGGCGCAATGAGCTGTCTGACAAAGTCTGAACCCATGTATATCGTGCCCGATCAGTAACGCAGTATCCTGAGAACTTGGGCTGACGCAAGGCTTTGAATTCGATTGGTGGTAAGCATCACAACACTGATGAGGAGCGAATTCAGGATGCTGGATATTTTCCAAAGCTCCGTTTTCGAGACATCGTAGACTTTCGAAGGGGAGTAGACAAAGGTCGCTTATTTTTCCGGCTTGGCATAAAACCCTCGCTCTCGCACGTCGCAGGCTAACTCCGCAAAATTGGGTTATGAGACAAGTATTCACAATAAAACCCCAGTGCTGAGAGAGTTAAACTATTTATCATAGTTAATTGCAAAGTCCGCAGTACTGATGACTGAACTGAGCAAGAGTTCACAGGCGATGGCATCAGTTGCATTCTGATTTCATATCTGCTGATAATCCTGCGTAGTTGAAAAATATGTTAGAATATGTTAGAACTCGTCTCAATTCATAAGGGCTGCAAGCAAGATGGAAGTTTAGACAGTGTCAGATAGGAGCGAAAGAAAACATTGTTCCACAGCGACCTTCCGATCATCGGATGAACTATGCGTATTTTTGTTTCGAAATCATCATAGATAGGGGTAAGAGAAAACTGCGAAGAGAACTGCATACATACCTAGCCAGACGCTTTTGGACAAGGGCTTGTGGAGTGCTATTTCAATTCAGCCGAAGCACCATGCCCAAGATTCCGCTTGCCAGTCCTATCACTGAATTCACTCAAAGACAAAGTGTTCGGGTCTCGAACCTAGCATTGGTGAGTTCCAAACACAGATTCTGGGCTAGCCACGTAAGGGTAAAATGTGTTGAACTAGAACGTGTTGCCGACAAAGTGGACATTCCGGCTTCTCCCTGACCCAGTCGCCAATACATGTCCAGCAAAAGCAATGTCCACAAGTAGTCACACTTGGATCTTTCATCGACTCCAGGCAAAGCGTGCATTTTCGCTGCTGCCGCGCATGAATCCATGCCATGACGTCGTTTTGTTCGAGGTCGTAGCGGGCACTCTCTAGGACAGGAGTATGAGTAACTTTCTGAATGGCTGACTTGCTTATCTCTGAATAAGGTGAATCAGACTCGATAAGAAGTGCATTATTGCTCGAGTACATTTGCGGGTCGAGAGACACTTCGACTCCCGGGCCGACCATTGCTGTTCCGCCCATCATTGTTCCGGCGTTGGCAACAGTATGAGGGCCGTTCCTGTATGTGTCTTGCAAATGCATCCACGCCTGAACAGATAGTTGTAACACCAAAAGCACACCGAGCACTTCATATCCTACGCGTTGCGACGTCTCCTCAACATTCCGTGTAAAGATATAGCGTAGACCACATAGTCGCTTGCTGAGCTGGTAGTACGCCCCGGTGAAGTAGAAGATAGCGAGGTTGATCGCATACACTGATGCAGGAGATGTGATCGTGTCGAGGTTGGCAAGGACGTATGCTTGCACTTTATCTACCGCTGCAGGAGGTCTTCCATTCTTCTTCGCTGATTTTCGACGCAGAACCGCCTCCAATTTTGCACGCAGCCGTCGCCTGAAAGCTGGTAAAATCTTATTTAAGCCGTATGGTAAAAGTATCGTGGCTACAATGTAGCCTGAGCGTCTGTAAATCGCGGGCAAGCGACGTGTCTCTTCCTCCACCTGGACAATGTCGCAATATTCCTCACCGAGTGTTCGATTTCCCACGAGAGTTGTTAGACCAAGGTAGAGCAGATCCGCCACAGCTTTAAGTTCGGAAGTGTAATTGTGCGAGAAACGGACGCCTTTGAGGCTTCTAACTATGTCTGATATCTGTTCGAGAAGAACAGCTTGAAAATATGCATCCTTCTGATGAGCGCGGATAATGTCTGGAGATGCAGCGAAGGGATAGTTCAAGCTATTCATATCTGATTTTGTCATCTTGATGGAGATTGAAGCAGGTGCATAGCAACGATGGCGGACATCATGGAGAGTGTAACTGGTTTCAGTAGGAAGCTTTGAGGTCAATCGTTGAAATTTGACCGAGGTTGAGGCACCGAGGCTAACCAAGGCAGCTCTCACCCACGGGTAGTACGTGCCACTAGTTCGAGCCCACAAGATATCGGGATCTGATCAGGCGCGGAGCATTCTGATCTCCAATTTATTTATCTGATCCTAATCACAACTTTTGCAAAATGCTGTTGCTGCTGAAGTCGTTCATAGGCCCTGCGTGCATCCTTTAGGTCAAAGACCTTTTCATCAACCGCCAAGTCAATACCCTTTACTTCCACAAACCGATTCATCTCCTTGAACTGATTTCGCGTCCCAAGCAACACTCCTCTAACAATACACAGATTCCAGAGGGTGTCAATTAGGGCAGGTTTCTCGTTCTCAACTGTGCCAGCTACCAGTCCAGCTGCAACAACCAAGCCATTGACTTTGACCGCCTTCATTGATTCTCCTAAAGTGTTCTCGCCACCGACGTCCACTACAATGTCCACCCCCTGCTTGCCTGGAGTCATACCTTTGGCTACCTCACCCCAGCGTGGTGTTTGTCTGTAGTTGATAACGTGGCTGGCACCTAGGGCCAACAGCCGCTCGGCTTTTTCATCGCTGCTAGTGGAAGCGATTACATTCGCACCAGCCGCGACTGCGAACTAACTTGACTGATCAGTGATGCGTGGTCATGGGCTTCATATCGAATTGCCCACCTGCAAAGCCGCTATTGAAACACCCCCGGTGCCTTGTGTAAGAACCCAGTCCCCCTTTTTTGGCTGTCTACCCTGAAGACCGAACAGTGCATTCCATGCCGTTAAAGCCGAGCAGGTCAAAGTAGCTGCCTGCGCAAAGCTGCAATTATTTGGCATGTGCACAATTGCCGTCTGCGGGAAGACGCCATACTCAGTAAGCGTGCCGTTGACCTGCTGGCCCAAGCCAGCCGTGATATTGCCAAAGTTTGGCCATTGGTCGTCTGCGATAAAGGGGGCAAGATGGGTGCAGACTTTGTCTCCAATTTCAAAACCTGTGACAGAACTGCCAACGGCCCGTACAATACCAGCACCGTCTGAGCTTGGGATAACATTGGGAATGCTTGAACCGGATCCACCCTCCTTGTGTGTCAGAATATCTACTCTCTTGGTTACCACGACTGCAAACCTTAGTTACTACCAAATCTCGATAGTTGAGCGACGCCGCATGAAGCTCTACGAGTACTTCATCAGCCTTGACTTCTGGTATTGGTGACGATTCTTGATAAACAAGGCCATCAAGGCCAGTTTGAGCCCTGAGGATCCATCGAGCAGTTTTCGTAGGTGCCATTTTTTGATTATGTTAGATAGCTCGTAACATATTCAGTGCAGCCACTGTGGATGGTGGAGCGATAGATACTTCCGAAATATGTACGGCTAAGGATATGACTTCGCCGATAGCGGACTTCATTACCCGGCAATTCTTTGCGTGATTAACAGGCAAGGACCACTCCAATATCTTTGTTCTTGGCAATAGATTGACAACAATCTAATCCAAAATTAACGAGGATGCTCCTGTTACGAAGAACAGGCATCGTGCTGCCACAAAGGCAGGACGGTCGATGACACTAAACCAGAATGGGTCATGCTTGCGTCTGTTGGAACTTGAAAGTTTGCATCATTATTCTCACTCCTTACAGTCGCAGAGAAATCAGCAAGGCCGATTTAGATTCTCATTATTGTCAATCTACAGCCCTTTTTCGCTACTTCGGCAGGCAGTTGGACGTTTTCTATGCATTAAATCAGCCGTAGACTGCAGCAGATCCGCAGTCAATCCTAACGTGACATCATCATCATATCAAAGCACAGCGCTGTGCTGCTAGCGCGCAGATTCTGGGAAAACCTTCCCGCCATGTTCCGACTTCCTTGATTGTGGTGTACCTTTCTTAGACGCCAGTTACTTGAGAGGCCAATATCTTATTTCCTCTATGCTCGAACATGTCAGCAGTACGTTCAATCGCGCCTGCAGCTTCCGCAACGAACCCAAAAAGAGCTCCAACGTTTTTCGAACGCCTTGCAACCGCCTTGATCTACGTTATTGCATTTCCTTTCATTGCTGCTTTCATCGCAGTCAAACGAATCTTCACCGAGCGAAAAGAGCACCACCACTCGTATTACGACAGACTCCCGGATCAGCACATGCTCGGTGGACAAAACAAGTCAAGCGAGCCGGGTGGGTCGACAAACTCTTAATAGTGAATCAATGCTCGGAAAAAACGGGATCGGCAAACGTGAAATAAGCTTTGACAAAGCTGGGAGATATCATTTATGAAGGAAGCTAGAACTAGTCTTAGTGGCTCAATTTAAAAACCACTAATAATTCAAGAGACGACATCAAATTGGAGTGGATTGAAATGGTGTCGGCAGGAAGCACATTTCTCATGGTTACGAGAGAAGTAGGGTGTGCTGCGCATCACATGACTATCAATGGAAGCTTGCTTGATATGTTGAGCAATTGAGACAACAGAGCACCTTCCTTACAGATATCTGCTTTGCGAGATACATCCAAAAAGCGCTAGAGATATGGTTCTGTAGGAATCACCATCAAATGGGCAGATCATGCCATCGTAAGAGCATGTTAAATTGATCGAAATGCCTCTTCAACTCTACCATTTACGCCGTACTTGAACCACGCAAGTTGTTCTACCGTTAATGTATATTTTAATGCGCTCAATTAGCCTCTAAGGAACTTCAAGCTTCCGACATATTTCCAATGCAACATGACTGCTGTTAACGTTCACTCCTTTTAGGTCATCATTGTCATCAAGATCAGCGATGCCGTGCATGTAATAGGACATAGTTTTATCTCCATTCCACTTTCCATGTTTTTTGTCCCCGTCTGAATGGAATGACTTCAAGCGAACCCGATTTCAATGAATCGACCACTACATCTGCCTTGCGTTTCAGCACAATTTTCTCCCCTTTCGTGTCTGATGCACGATAAAAGGCTCTACCAAATCCGCTTAAAAACCCTTTGAGCTTGTCCACAGTCACATCCTCCTCCCTGATCACGTTCTGTTGTATGCCTTCCTCAAGAGCATCCAGAACAGTTTGAGTAGCATATGGCTGAGTGAAAACGCCTGCAGCTGCTTTGTCTAGTCCCTTATCTCCGCCACGTTTGGCTACGACTGAATGTGGGGCGCTATCTGTGCCCAAAAATATTCTTGGGTGGCCAGAGACGACGGTTCTTAACAGTTCATTCCGGTCTGCCGGCGTTTTGGCGACTGTAACATTCTGATAAGCACGGTTCTTGGACGGATTCGTTTGTTCTGCTATTACCTGGCTTGCAGAAGCAAAATGGGTCAGCTACCACATTGTCAATTGTTAGAAACAAATGATGTGCCGTGATAGTAGCTGCCACAGTATCGCCACATTCTTTGACGACTTCGACCGCTTTTGCTGTCGTGCAGTGCTCCAGGATAATTCGAAGTTTTGGAAATTTTTGGTGGAGCGACTTTAGGGTTGGCAAGAATTGCTCTTCTGCGTTTAAAACTGTGATGTCTGAGTCTTTCGTCGCAGGACTCTCGCCATGTATGTTCAAAATCATATCCTGGCGCTCCATCTCGGCAAAGACGGGGTAGAAACTCTCATAATCAACAACACCGGATGCAGAATTTGTTGTAACACCTGATCAAAGTCAGATTACAAGGTTGAAATTGTAGTATGCGAAAAGCAGCTGACCAGCAGGATACGATTTGACGCCAATAATACCAGCCTTTTTAGCCTCGATGATCGTCGTTGGAGTTACATCTGGATGCAGATACAAAGACATTAGGAACTCCACATTCGGCTCGATTTCTTGCAGGCGCTTCTTATAGTCGAGACAAGCTTCAACACTTGTGATTGGTGGCACGAGATTTGGCTATTGGTTCATTTTAGTTGATTTGTATTTTAATGGTATATCCTTGTGCTGCAGACCATCACATAAACTGTATTGACGCCGCCTGCACGAATGGTTGGAGTGACTAGCGACATCATTTCTCCATCTCGTAGATGGACGTGAAAGTCAGCCGTCGCCGGCAGTTCTAGGTTGTCAAACTTCTCGAGTGGCATTGCTGTAATTGGGTACGACTGATTACTTTGAATCTCAAGTCGACGGTGGAAGGTTTTCAATTTCACCGACTTCGGCTTCGTTGGCTGTCCACGACTGGATCACACGTGATTATTCAAGTTTGGGCGGGTAACTGAACTCTGCACATGCTGGGATGAAGAGCACACATATATCATCAATTTGATCTTGTCCTAGAGCTTTGAATCCTGAACAGTATCAAGTGCCAAGGGCCTCTTTTGAAAAAGGTAATTTCCCACCTTAATCCTCACACCACGTAGATGAAATCTGGACGCTTATCACCAAGCGCGTGGATCTCCTCAGGAGTTTTACCTTCCGCCCAATAATCCCGTTCACCATTAAGACGCTTTTTATTCTCCTTCCGCAGCGCTAAGGTTGTAAATATGCTGCCTCCGAATAGAAATAGGACGAGGTAGGCTAACACTACACCGTGTCCACGTCGATATCCCGGCGCATCTGATTGTCGATAAATGTTTGACGAGACGACCTAGATACATTTTGTGTTAGAGGCTCTACCGAAAAATCGTGGCATTTGTAAAGTAATAATTGAATTGACCTAATTTTCTATGACGGTCGCGAAATGAAAATTGGGAAATATTTTGTATGCTAGGAGGCAAGTTTTTAACGATTTAGCGAAAGAAGAGGACTCACTCCATTCAGATTACCCCATCTTGTATTGATTAGCCTGGTTTCGTGAGCGTATTGGCAGGACTTACCCAATCACAAAGCCAAGTGTGACTCCCCGTTTGTAGCTAGCTTCTACATTATTTGAACACCAAGATATAGTGTTGGCGATGGCTGGGTAAATCCCCATGGCTCCCAAAAACACAGCTGCATATTTAACACCTGCGTGCTTGACACCAAGGAGCATGGAAAAGCCAACAATTCCAAGAATAGATACCGCTATATTTGTTAATCCGCGACGGCGAGTTCGATCAGCATACCAGCCAGCAAGCACTGTTAGTATTGCCGCGACGAAGTATGGTGGCACCGAGAGAAGATTTGCTTGGGTGGACGTATAGCCAAGCTCGTTGATGATACTTGGGACAAATAGACTGAATGCGTACAGAGATCCATCCGCACCCATGTAAATGATTGCAAACAAATATGTTTTCCAGTCTTTGACAGAGGCCCAAAAGTATTCCATTTTGAAATCCTCGTGAAGTGCGCTGCCCTGTTTATCTTCTGCAAGTCGCCGCAGAACTCTTGCACGTTCGTCCAGGGAGAGAAACGTTGCTTCGTCGGGAAAATCGTGGACCATCCAGTAAGAGACTATGCCAACCAAGACAGTGGCAAGACCTTCTAGGATGAAGATCCATGCCCACCCAGGTTTACCGCCTACGCCTTTCATTTGAGCAATCGCAGCGGCGAGAAGACCGCCGAAGGAGCCGGCGAAGGCTGCGGCAGAGAAAAATATGGCAGCTCGTATTCCGAACTCTGATCTCTTGTACCAACATGACAGGTAGTAATTCACACCTAAGCATGTAAGAAGGACCACAAGGGAAAAGAACAAATGGTGACGTACCCGGGAAGAGACCCGCTTCGGTGAGACCAAGGAAAAAACGAGCCGTTACCATGCCACCGAAATTATGACAGAGCCCCATTGTAACCATGCAGATTCCCCATAGTACCATGATAATGGGCAGGAAGATCGAAGGCCGTAGTCGCTTCAAAAGAATGTTGGTCAGCGGTTCAAAGAGGGAGTAGCTAATGAAGAAGACCGTAAGGCCTTGACAGAAGGATTAGCCCTTTTATCTTCCTGAGAAAGAGGCCAGGGGGCAACAAACAGATGTTGTATTGGTTGTTGGTCATGTGAAGGTCCTTTACAAGACCATCGATTTTTGCATTGCCGATGTTGGTGCGGTCCAAAAAGGATATGAGGTACAAAAACGACAACCACGGGATTAGATACCAGTCCAGCTTGCGGATCAGCTTCTTCTCCTGTCGACTTCGTTAAAAGGTAGGTCTCGAGTTGAATCTGACTTTTGCATACAAGAGCGGCCTTCTCCTGTGGACTGAGGTGCGCATCAGGATCTGGTGGTAGGCTACGGTACTCTAGCGCTAGGACGTCATCTGCGCGATCCTGAGTTCTCTCCTCGTCCGGACTTATACGACCAGACTTCTCATCCAGATCGTTCACCATGACGACTAGCGAAAATCACAAGAGTAATTACGTGTTTAAGGCTCGGCAGCGTGCAAGACATACAAGCAGAGGATAAAAGCTAGAGGGGATAAATGAAAGAAGCAGTCCAAGCACATCCCGGCTTAAAAGCGCCCGAGAGAGAGAGGAAAGTGTGTGCCGATCATCTAAGTCCACGACATGGAGAAGCATGCAAGACTCGGTGAATCTCCTTTGAGCCATTTGCGGCGAGCATTTTGCATTGGCACTTGGCAAGAATAGCCACGGCGCAAGCAAACAGGAGTCCTGATTCGTTCGCGTAAGTTTAGGCAAGAATAAGCTCAGCGTGCCGATTCTGCAAAAACTGCTCGCACGAAAGGGTGGCTTGATGCGCCATCTCCCCGCACAGCTTGCATATACTACGTTCTTGCTTGATCATTACAAGCAAGCAGGGAAGTGAATAGGCCAAGAACGGGATTGTCCCGAGGCTAAATGCCGACGATGTGATTTGTGCCAAGCGCAGAAGCCCATGGCCGTCGAGAAGACTCCATCAGGTGCAAGTGGATGGGCACTCCGCAAGTTGACAGTCTTCGGTCATAGCACAGAGACGCATGCAAGTGTCTCTTGGTTGCTCACTATTGTTACGCTTGCAGCTCCATAGCGGAATCCCCGTCGGAACTGGACCTATCAGCCACGATCCGTCGACTTTATTTCTCTCACTCACACACGCTCTCTCTTTCTCTCTTTGTCAGTCCCTGTCTCTCGCTTTCTGTGCGTATGGGTATGTACATCTGCATGTGGATGTGGGTGTATATACACTCGTTATCAATACCTGTTTGTGCTTACGTGTGGCTCAAGACAATTAGCGTCTTGGCACGCTGGTGATGTCACCCTTCTTGGTCGTCTGTCCTCTTACCACAGTAGAGTTACGTAGCCACATCTGCTCACCTCCTCATTGTTAAGATCCGCTGTGTGACGGCGACCTGCAACCCACCTCGCCACCCATGCTAGGCCCACCCTTTCTCTAAGTCCATATACAGAGACAGTCTCTTCCCCGGCCGCCGATTACTTCCTTCGTAGTGCAACCAGCATGTCTGGAACCCCGAACCCGCACTCCGTCCCGCCGAAACAATGACGGCTCGTTATGCCGCGTTGAAGCGCAACGCGAGAAAAGATCGCATACACCGCTCGGCCGCCACCACTTTTTATCTCGTTGGCTTCTTTATCAGCGTGCTGGCCATTTACAGTGCCCTGCATCCGCAACTTGCGCAATATGGCCCAGCAACCGCGTTTGTCAAGCGCGGCACGCAAGCGCTTCCAGCCGAAGATTTGGAGGTTCGAATGCGGTAACGCCCTCAGACATGCGTAAACCATTGCTAACATGCTCAGTGTCGCCTGGTTCATCGAGCGAACGACAAGTGCGCATTCGTGAAAGAGAATTGCGTCGACGAAGAAGCCGGTCTCTTTTCGTACCTTCAACTCTACTACTGCGACCTGGAACATGTGAAGCCCCTCGCTTTTGGTATCATAGTTCTGTGGCTGTGTCTTCTATTTAGCACTATTGGAATAGCGGCTAGCGACTTCTTTTGCATCAATCTAAGTACGATAGCGCATCTGCTCGGCCTAAGCGAAAGTCTTGCTGGTGTCACATTCCTCGCATTTGGCAATGGCAGCCCAGACGTTTTTTCCACTTTTGCCGCGATGAGCACCAACAGCGGAAGCTTAGCTGTGGGCGAACTAATAGGCGCAGCAAGCTTCATTACAGCCGTCGTCGCAGGGGCCATGGCATTTGTGCGGCCTTTTAAGGTTGCACGCAGAAGTTTCGTAAGAGATGTTTCCTTCTTCATCGTCGCTTCGTCCTTTAGTATGGCCTTCTTAATCGACGGAAAACTCTATCTTTGGGAGTCTATGGCAATGGTTGGTCTATATATATTTTACGTCATATCTGTAGTGATCTGGCATTGGTGGTTCAGTAGGCGGAAGCGGAGAAAACAAGCTGAGGCTGCCGCGAGGGCTCAGTTTGTTTCTTCGGGCTCTGAAGTGGCCGAATTCCCAGCGTACCGTGACGAAGACGAACCTGAACAAGATGATCGACCAATCCCACGACGAGGCATTTCTACAGAAGATATATCGTTGCTCGAAAGAGGGAGAGGAGATGATGACGATGATGAAGAGGACGAGGAGGATCGCAGAAAACGGGAGCTGGGGGAGATAAATAACGAGATGAGGCTTGCTCGACCTAGATTGCGAGATAGAAGCGGCACCCACAACCCGGTTCGTCCAAGCTTGATCGGCGCATTGGAGTTTCGGTCAGTATTATCAGGTCTTCAAAGATCTGGTAATATTCAGTCTTTTCCGTTGCACAGACGGCTTTCGGATGACGGCGGAGCAGGGTCTAACACATTTCGCAACACGAGTTCACGAGACGGGAGGTCCATGATCTCTGAGCCTGCCTCACGAGAACCGTTTCAGCTAGATGGTGGAAGTGACGATTCTTGGAACCCCTATCATCAGCATTCAGAAGCGATACAAGGCTTACGTTCGCGAGCCATATCCGCACCTGATCCGGCTATGATACGTCACGCAGCAGAGACCGTACCGAATACTGATTTGCTTGGGCCGCTTACCGAAGATGATAGTGTATCTAGAGGCTCACCAAACCGTCAAGACACCGTCCAACTTGCAGCACCCCTTTCTTCAGCGGTATCGCCATCGCCGACAGTGTCGAGCCAAACATCTAGGTCGAACAGTCCTACACAGTCTCATACTCAGACTACCAGTTCTTCGCCACACCTTGCAGTTCCGAATCCTTTCTCTCATCAACCTCATCTAACAATCCCCCGATCCCCCATAGGACCAGCACCAGTCAATTGCGCTAATGGTCCTTCCAGCGCCAAACCACAGAGACCATTGCTTCGGATTCCATCCAACGGTTTGGGTTTTGCTCCATACAGTGATAACATCTCGCCTAGCGCTCGAACCCCAACTATTGTTCTGCCATCACCTAGCCTGGCTCTAGCAGAGCAGAATCCAATTGAGATCCACTTTAGATCCACTTCTCCAAAACCTCCTAGGTGGTGGCCTACCAATATTTTGCCTGCGCCGTTTGAATTGTGGTCGACTTTGTTTCCGACCTTATGCGGATGGGTCGAAAAGTCCTGGTGGGAGAGAATGCTGGGACTAGCTGCGGCCCCGAGTATTTTCTTCCTGACAATAACGCTGCCTGTGGTTGAAACTGACGTGGACAACGAGAGCCTGGACGACGACATTCCAGACCTCACCCTTTCTAGTACTTACCAAAACGCGACCATGGATCGAAGGAATTCCAGCATTATTCCAATTTTGGTCGAGCCGGAAGAGTATGAAAGCGAACATAACCAGACCGCTCAACTTCGCAACGTCCCCACACCAGTCTCACGTGGACAGTCTGAACATGGCACAGTAGTGACAATTATGGCTTCAAACGAAAATCTGCATCAACATACTCGACATGAATCCGACAGGACATCTGTTCGTGCCTATGATTCCAATCATCAACAGCCGATAATCCTTTCACCAGTGGACAGACAAATAACACAATCACCAGATCAGCTTCCAACCACGGCTAAACTACCCTCCTCCCGAGATTGGACACGTTGGCTCGTTATTATACAGATATTCACCGCTCCATTCTTCGTTGCACTTATATACTGGGCGAAAATGAACGATGCTGAAGAGCTTCGAGAACTCGTCCGGCCTGCGTTGATCGGATTGATCTGCTCGCTTGTTGCACTCGCTTTCGTTCTGGCAACTACATCACCGGATCGTGCCCCGAAATGGCGGGTGGGACTCTGCTTTGTGGGTTTCATGGTCAGCATCACATGGATCAGCAGTATTGCCGACGAGGTCGTGGGTGTATTGAAGGCAATTGGCGTCATATTAAATATCTCGGATGCCATTCTAGGGCTAACCATCTTTGCTGTGGGAAACTCGCTAGGAGACCTTGTCGCTGACTATACGGTCGCAAAGCTGGGTTATCCAGTCATGGCGCTCAGCGCATGCTTCGGTGGACCGATGCTGAATATTCTGCTTGGCATTGGTCTATCCGGTTGCTATCTGACGATCAAGCATGCTCGCAAGAAGCATGCGAAGCATCCTGGCAAACAATTGCAGTTTAAACCTTACGAGATTGAAGTTAGCAGAACACTCATGATCAGTGGTGCTACACTCCTCGTCACATTGCTGGGCTTGCTGATCATTGTGCCTTTGCGAAGGTGGAAGATGGATCGTTTCATTGGATGGTGCCTAGTCATTATTTGGACGGCCAGCACAGTGAGCAATGTCCTCGTGGAGGTCTTGGGTATCGGTGAGAACGCGTAGTTTGGCCGTCACGTCTGGGTTTTGATAATTAAAGCAAGATGACTAATTCGATATACCCTGAGCTAGACTCTTGTTCCTACTTATTTTGATAAGATGATTCAATGTTGACTTGAAATGATTCCGCTTTACATTTTTGCGCCGGCTGCCTAGTCATCGCTTTGGTATCTCGCAACCTTGTAGAACCCATCTCGCGCCGAGCCGGTATGATTCAAATCAGAACATGTAACATTTACTTTCTCCGGACTTTTGGCTTCCTTCGTTCTGATTCTTCATTGGCATTGATGGAAGTCGCGCAGTCAAGAGCTGCATCTTCGATCGTTTCGTGCTCATCTCTTGTCAGCTGCTCTAGCACAGCTTCATGCGGGCGCAGAAATCGACCAATGGTTTTGCGATACACAAAGGCCGGCAACCTGAAGAGAACGGTATCGTAGACGGTAGGCTTCTCGATAGCATCAATCTAAAAGTGATTCATTAATACATCTTGAAAAAAAAAAGTCTGGAGGAATGTTCACCCACGTCTAGCAGAAGTTCAATAGTATCACCTTCCTCAGTCTGCTCTTCAACGTAGACATTTCCTACGGAATCCACGATGAGTACCTTCCCGTTCTCGGCAATGACACGCTTCTTCGTGCCAACAGGGCCTGAGATGAGCTCCGCATCTACGGGCGTGCTGATACCCTTCTCACGCGCATTTTTCACAGCTTTAGGATCTTTCTTCAACTTCTTGTTCTCCTTCTCTTGCAACCGTCGTTGCTTACGGTTCCAATTCTGCGCCTGGCCGTCCTCTTGTTGCTGGGTGGCAAGGCTTTCGAAGCCAGTCGTGCCGTTGGGGCTGTTACTGGCTCCGGGTATTCCCGCGATACCAGTGCTATCGCCCCAGGCCATCTTACGCGCGTGCTTGATATATCGCTCGACGAAGTCCTTGTGCCGCTTGTGGCTGAGCTGTAGTGCTGCATAATGGGCGACACCTCCCATCATGACGAAAAGCCCAACAAGCACCGTGCCCGTGCCAGGCCTGTATCTCGAGTAGTAGTAGCCAGTGCCTCGCCACTTGGGGAAGCCGTTCTTGAGGAAGTAGTCGTAACGGTCCCGGCCTTCGCCGCGCATGATATTCCCGACTACGCTGAAACGCCCGAATCGCTTTTCAGCCTCCTTGTAGTAAGCTGTGATCTCCCTCTTTGTGGGCTCCTTTCCATGCTTCTTCTTGTATTGCGAGATAAAGCGTGACTTGGCTTTGTCTGGCAGGGCGTTAGGATCACGTTGGGAAGCACTCTGGCTGCGATGTGCTAACCTGGATGTAGGTCCGAAGCCTTCTTCCGATACGCCCCTGGCGCAAGAAGTCAGTACAAGATGTGTAGCATTGCGCGCCAAAATGCCACCACAAAGCCGTTGGCGAGGTATAGGACCTTGCCAAAGACTTGTGTGTGATACGTGCGTGCGGCTTCAATCTGGGATCGGCGTTCGTACTGTTTAGCGTCTTCTGATCGGCCGAAGGAGAGATGCCAATCCAATCGTAAAAAGTGACATTGGCACCAATGTCATTGCGCACGGCGTCATTGAGTTGGAATATCTCGTGGTCTGTGATGCTCGCTGTCAGTGCCGCGCATCCATAGGCGCAGCTAGCTTAATGCAATGCAGGCGTCAGACAGGCCAACGTACCCTCTTTGCTCCATGCGACGACAGCAACGGTGAACAGCGACAACAGCAACGCTGCTATTGAGGTGGGCCTCATGGTGTCGATGAGCACGTAGGGATTGGCGCAACTGAGCGCGTGCTGGATAGGAAGCGTTGCGTGTGAGAGCAATTTCGTGACACCCGACAGGTATGCGAGGCTAGCTTTACGTGGCTCGAAAAAAGACGGTGACTAGAGAGGGAAATCCTTGAAAGGCCAATTGCGTCGGCAGGCCGTCTGCAGGAATCGTGCAGGTCGGTCAAAAAAGTGATTTCCGGGGCCAGCGGGTGCACAAATTGCCATTCAAATAGGGCTCGCTCTCGTCTCGCCGTGCCATCTCTTGTCTGTTTCATCCTCTTCCCCAGATCTGATTTTCCAGCAGAGACGGGATCGGAGTCTGCGCCACACCCGACCCTAAATTCAGGGCGGCCAAAAAGGTGGCTGAGCTCTCAAGCGCTCCTTTCCCGTTTCCTTTTCCGTTTCCTTTTCCCTGTCCCCTTGCAGTTCCTTTTCTGTGTTTTCTCTCGCCCACCCAAGGAGAAAGTACGTTGATTGTTGCAGCCGCGCCGTTTGCAAGACACGCTTTTGCTCAAGTACCACGCTCGCATCCATCACCTCTTCAAGCCACTCTCTATCCCTCCAGAAACTCCGTCATCGGTCGCTCAGCCGTCCCGAAGGTCAACTTTCATCCCATCAGACGTCCGTCTGCAACCAGCCGTCTTCTAGTACGTTGACACCCTTGTGGAACGTGTCTATCTGGCCTCAGCTTCAGCTCACACACCTTGCAGGAACCGTGCAAACGACCCGGTTGTCCCGTCTCGTCGCCCTTTTCATCATCTCCAACCGCCTGTCGACATCATGGCACCATCTATCAACATTCCCATTGACGCCCTGACGTCTCGCTTCAACCTGCAAAGTCGCTTCGACTCCGTTCGGTCACAGTCGCTCACCCAGCGGTTTGCCAACCTCAAGCCGATCAGCGAGTTTCTCGATCTGCGACGGCTCTCAAAGCCGGCAAATTTTGGCGAGGCTCAGTCGCGCATGAACTACAATTTGGGCTATTTCTCCAGCAATTACTCTGTCGTCTTCATCATGTTCTTCATCTACAGCTTGATCACCAACCTCACCCTTCTCTTCGTCATCTTTCTGGTGGTCGGCGGTATGTGGGGCATCGGCAAGCTACAAGGGCAAGATCTCACCATCGGTACTTTCACGGCTACGACCAGCCAGCTCTACACAGGTCTGATGGTTGTTTCGGTCCCGCTCCTCATCTTCTCCGGACCGATCAGCACCATGCTCTGGCTTATCGGAGCTAGTGGTGTAACCATCCTGGGCCATGCAGCCTTGATGGACAAGCCAATCGAGTCAGCTTTTTCCGAGGAGGCGGTCTAGGTGGTCGGCCGCGAACTCCACACTCTATGCCCCCCTGGGGAAGACCACCACCGGGGCGACGGGAACGAGAGCGATGGGAGCGCGAACGCCTCTTGTACGAGGATGCCTTACGCTTTCAGGAACTGGATAGCGAAGACGAAAATGCTGTATTTGGCAACCACGGCGTTCCTGCGAGTGTGTTTAAGCAAAGCAACAGGTCTGTTTCTGATGAGTTATTTTTTAATGACGGGGCCTTCAGGCTCTCGAACACATCTTATTCTGATGAGCATTTGGCGTATGGAGAGCGGTACGAAAGCCCAGGGGAAGACAGTGAGGAGGACGGGGACGGTGGGAGACGGCCGTCAAGTTCGCTTGTGCGGCGCGATTCTGATCAACTGATTGCACAAAGAGCTTTGGATCGTATAGACAGGGCCAAGGCAAAAGGCAAGGGATCTGTTAATCTTACACATGAAGAGATCGAAGCACTTGAAAAGAGATACGCGCGGCCATCGAGCGATTCCCCTGACCGTGCAAGACGAGGCTCTAGCGACAAGGCTAGCAAAGGGAGAAGCCCTAGCAGCAACAATAGAGCTTGGACTCGGAAGCGCAATTCGCGACGAGCAAGTTTAATTGCGCCCTCCACAGCCCTAGCACCTGCCAAATCGAGAACAAAAGAACCCAAGAAAAAGCAAACTGTGGACCCGGACGATTCCTATTCCGCGGGACGACAGATGCCACCTGGTTTCATGACGATGGGTCCTGGTGGCGTGCCCGTGTATACACCGGTGGCATATTACCATCCGCCCTCAGGACGTCATACAGCCTCCGACAATGCACGGTATTCGCCACCAGGCTCAGGCGATAGCTCAAGATCAACAAGTGCCAGTAGTCGACGTGGTCAGCCTGTTTACGAAGGTCCACCGTATCCCTCGCGAGCCAATTCTGGTGGTCGTCCGTCGTCGATGCACCAGGAGTATGAATACTACCCACATGTGTACGGTCAGTATCAAGCGTATCCTCCACCGGATGGCAGGCGCGTTGCTTCGGGCCCTCCCAACGTCGCCTACTCGAACGTCTATCGTCGCGCTCCTGTCACGGCCTCTGGCCGCGGTCGCATGCATCCCAGCGGCTCTGATCTGTCTTCGCAGTATTCTGATCGTGGGCCAAGCGGGCTGGGGAATGAATACGACCCCAGCAGCGCGACCAGCGACGATGACGAGGATGAATCCGAAGACGAACTTTCAAGAGACCCAACATATGTGGATGAGCGAAGGCGACCTACTGCTTCGACCACCGCTGCTCCTGTCTCCAGGGCTCGGCGGAGAAGATGATGTTCAGTGTGATTGGGGCTTGCTTTGGTGTTTTGCGATTATTTAGTTTTAAAGTTCTATATTCATGCATCAGCGTAATGGACCTGGTTTTGGCGGCGTTTTGGGCGCTTGCGAGAAACATTGGCAAGCATGTCTGCTGTCAGGTCAGGCAAGCGTACCTTGGATAGAGCCTGGTGCAATAGAGGATAAGGTTAGCAACAGTTGTTTAGTCGTACTTAGGCTTCTTCAAAGTTTTCAAGAAAATTTTCATTGGGTATCACTAAGGGCAATCAATTTCTCCATAGTCGGACTGCTCTATCTTTTCCCCCACTTCCCACACACTTGCCATCCGGGCTCCAATCTACAGCATAGACCTCGTCCTGGTGACCGGGCAGATCTGTTGCGAGCTTCCCGGTTCTCACATCCCAGCACTTCAGCGTAGTGTCTTTGGAACTGCTCACCAGCAATCTAGAGTCTGCTGAGAACGCACATTGATACACAGGCGCGAGGTGTCCTCTAAATGTGAGGATGAATTTACCATCACGTGAGTTCCACAGCTTTACGCTGTTGTCAAAACTTGCGGATGCAATGTATAGGCCATCGGGTGAGAACGTGACGTGATTGATTTGCTTCTGATGACCATTGAGACGCGCAACCGGTTTGGTTGGGGTAGGTCCAGACGGATCCCAAAGGTATACAAGGTTATCATCTGAAGCACTGATGAGCCTCTCACTCGTCCGCTTGTTGATTGTCGCCGCCTTGTCGAAACGTGACTTCGCCACCGCTCTACGCTCTTCCTCTGTGGATGGTATTTTCCCAGTGTGGTCGAAAAAGCCTGTTCGAAGGACAAAATCTGTGCTCAGAGCTAGGTGATTCACCCAATGCGCGTGGGCACTGAGCGTATGAATAAGAGTACCAGTTGAAGCATTCCAAA
Source organism: Verruconis gallopava (assembly GCF_000836295.1). Taxonomy (NCBI): domain Eukaryota; kingdom Fungi; phylum Ascomycota; class Dothideomycetes; order Venturiales; family Sympoventuriaceae; genus Verruconis; species Verruconis gallopava. The sequence goes on along the minus strand of NW_015622163.1, from coordinate 24,367 downwards.
TCTTGATTGTTTTATCCTGGCTTGAGGTATATATCCACCCCGTGCCACCCCAGCGCACACAAGAGACACTAGCCTTGTGTCCGCTTAGCACTATATCGGCGCGTTTAGCAATGACGTCCCAAATTCGGACCGTTGCGTCTTTGGAGGATGACGCGACTCGCGGCCGATTTGGTTCTTGCAGATGATATGGCTCCCATGCCAGGCTACGTACGAAACCGCTATGACCCTTCATGGCACCCCCTAGCGGCTTACCTGTCTTCGCTTCCCATATCCGTACCGTCTTATCGTTACTGCCCGTAGCAATCATGGTTCCGTCTGGTGAGTAACTCACACAGAGAACCCAACTCGTATGTCCTTGCAAGGTATGCAGAGGTGTCCCTGTATCGCAGTCCCAAATCCTAGCCGTACTATCCCCACTTCCCGTGACGAGTCTTGAAGATGAGGAAGGTGAAAATTGCGCAGCAAGTATCGGTTCACCATGTCCGTTTATCGAGCTTGCGCATCTGCTCACAGCCCTCACTCTGAATACGGCTTGCGGCGTGTATGATAATACAAGCTCCTCCTCTGTACTCACAATTCCAGGTTTTACTAGAGCCGAATATACGTCCGTAGTGTCGGCTAGAGCCAGCTCTTCTTCTGTCCCATCCTTTTTTCGCCGCTCGTGGAAGAATCGGTATGGTATCCTGTCCGACGTTTCGCTGACTCCATTGAGAGAATTGAGGAGGATCTCAAGATTTTTTACCGTAGCCTGTGATAGTGGTATTGAAACTGATGGCCCAGTTGGCGAATTGTTGGTGCGATCCACGAACTGTACGCGAATAGACCCATCCGGTATTGACTCGACTTCTTCTTGCTTTGCTGCGCGTTCAGTAGCCTCACGCTTTTGACGTTTCGACGGAGGAGGCACGACTGTTGCCATGGCTGTATCAGCAAGTTAAGGGAAGCAAAAGGCGACAGATGCGCGAGCTAGGAGCAGTTTTAAGACGAGAGGATGGTAGGCAAAATCGCATGGAGAAAAGTTTCAGGCGCACTGGTGCTTATCGATACGAAGAGTATCCTGACATGGATGAACCCTCGTTTTCTACGGACCAAGATAAAACATTCGTCTCGTCCCTGGAGCATAATCCAGTGTTTAAGCGCTGCATGACCGTCTCCATACTTCAAGTCATCGTGATTGCAATGCTGCTTGGCATCTCTGTATCGATCTCTTCAAGCAAGCGCAATGAGCGTACACTTACCACCTTCCTGCTGTTCATGCTGCGCTCCTTCCTGAGTCCAGGTTTTCTGTCTTTTTTCGCCCTAAGTCATCCTTTTCCTCATTACATCGCTCGACATACTGCTTGCTATCTCTCAGCTTAATTGATTATCTGCTTCACGTCTCTTTAATTTTCTCGTGGCCTTTTATTGGCTCGTTCAATGCGTAGCGATTTAATCTTAGCTCCTACAGTTGAAGAGTTCGTCCGGATTTGTGCAACTCAACAAGCTTCATGTCTGCCACTACGTCCTATCAACCGTACACCTTTAATAGTCAAAGGACAGGCATGTATCTCCCTCCTCCTGGTGCGCCAATAAGCACTGTACGGTCATCAACTGCTCGTCCTCGGACTGGAACATCCACACTTGGCATTCTTGAACAAGAACTCATATGCGCGGTGACTGAAGCTCGTGGCGTTTCCCCAACAGTTGGGCTAGCTTTTGTTAACCTCGAAACCGGCGAGGCAGCCCTGAGTCAAATCAGCGACAGCCAGACCTATGCACGTACTTTAAACAAGCTCAGAGTGTACTCACCATCGCAGATCCTGGTGCCTTCAACAGCCACATCTCCGCCCTCCAAGCTTTATTGTATCCTTGAAGACAACCAAGACAGAATCAATGCCAACCTCATTGCTGTAGATCGGCGTCACTATGCAGAGGCAACTGGTTTGGAGGCAATTCGCCAACTTGCTTTCTCAGAGGATATTGAGTCAATTAAAATAGCTATCGGCGGTAACTACTTTGCCGTCTGTTGCTTTGCGGCTGTTAAGTTAGCACCTAAACATTGATGCCTCATACTGATATACAAAAGGCTTTGAAATTCATTGAACTCCACCTTGGTAAGACCTTTCAGCATCACTCTCTTCGAGTGAAGTATGAGCCATCAGAGGGGACAATGATGATCGATTCCGCAACGATATGTGCTATGGAGTTGATACAAAATCTGCAAGATACAAGATCCGATCTCTGCCTATACGGCCTACTGAATCAAACTTTTACCCCGATGGGCGCTCGGCTTCTACGGAGTAATATTCTGCAGCCGTCTTGTAATGTCGAAACAATTACAAAACGTTACGACGCAGTCGAAGAACTTTCAACGAAAGAGGACATGTTTTACGCTGTTCGGCAGGCTCTCAAGCCGTTTCTTGATGCAGAAAAACTTCTCACTTCTCTTATTGTCCTTGATGTTCGGGATCCGTTGGCTGTGGTTGAAGATTCGATCAACAAAGTAATTGCACTCAAATATTTTATTCAATGTCTCCAGCTCGTCAGTCATGTGCTTGCTGGCGCCCGAAGTGATCTCCTTGTTGGAATAAGAGCGAACTGCGCCTCTCCGTTACTGCTGGAGCTTCTCAACCTCATCAGTGAGACTATTAATGAAGATGCACAATATTCAAACAGCCCACTAGAGTTGCGAAACCAGCGAACCTTCGCAGTAAAGTCAGGAGTTAACGGTCTGCTAGATGTAGCTCGTACAGCATATAAAGAGCTCACTGAAGACGCCTATCGCATGGTAGAGGAGTTGAGGGAAGCGTATAATTTCTCATTTCAGTTAAAATTTGATTCCCAGCGACAGTTCTTCATCAGGTTCCCAGCTGAGGAGCTTGAGAATCGCCAACTACCTCCAGTTTTCATCAATATACACAAAAGCAAGAACAAGATCGACTGTCAAATCCTTGACCTAATGAAACTGAACCAAAAAATCTCCGTCTGTCATGAGGAAATCTTGGCCATGAGCGATAAAGCCGTCCAGAATCTCATTGGCGAGCTCAGAACAAGAATGTCAATTCTTTTCAAATGCTGTGAAAGCATCAGTATCCTTGACATGTTTGCCGCCTTTGCGTACGTGGGTACTACAAATGATTACGTTCGCCCGCAGCTGGCCGACGTGCTTGCAATACATGCTGGACGGCATCCAATCCGCGAGGTATTCCATTCCCAAAAATTCGTACCGAATGACGTCTTTGCTTCTCATCAGTGTCGCTTTCAGATCATCACGGGGTGCAACATGTCTGGAAAATCAACGTATATTCGAAGCATTGCGTTGATGACGGTTATGGCTCAAATCGGATCGTTCGTTCCTGCTGATTATGCCTCATTTCCTGTAATGCACCAACTGTTCGCTCGCGTCAATATGGACGACTCTATCGAAGCAAATGTGAGCAGTTTCGCGTCAGAGATGCGGGAAACAGCCTTCATCTTGAGAAATATCGATCGAAAGTCTATCGCAATAATTGACGAGCTTGGTAGAGGCACGAGCACTCGCGATGGCCTTGCCATTGCTCTTGCTATCGCAGAGGCCCTTGTTGAAAGCAATGCACTGGTGTGGTTTGTCACACACTTTCGGGACTTAGCCACAATCATGTCTGAGCGAGCTGGTGTTGTCAACTTGCATTTAGCTATGGAAACAGGACGCGAACACGATCCTAACTGTTTGACCATGCTCTATAAACTATCAGAAGGACCCGCAAGAGAGCAGCATTATGGATTACAGCTTGCACGTGTTGTTCCTCTCCCACCAGCAGTTCTTGAAGCGGCCGAGCAAGCTGTTACAAAACTAGAGCGTCAGAATCAGGTGAAAAAAAGGGCATCTAGAGGGATTGTTCGCGAGAAAAGGCGTAGGGTAATCCTTAGTCTAAAAGAGCATCTAACGCAGGCAAGGAATGGGGTCATGGAAGGAGAAGTGTTGGCTAGTTGGTTGAGGCAGCTACAACGCGAATTCGTGGTCCGCATGATAGCAATCGACAAAGAAGCGGAGGATTCTAATCATGTGGGGCAAGAGAGTCGAGACTCGAGTTTTGCTGTGAAGAGTAGCTAATTGACTTGCCATCTGCATCTACAAAACGGCAACATGCCGGGTTTCCTTGTTCCAAGTCGCATTCCGGCTTTGCTTTGGCAAAAATCACGACATAATAAGTGAATGGGCTCTTGGCCCGTTTTAGTACTAAAGTTGCCCATACTGTAATATATATAACGGCTTATGTATACATCTCGAGTCAGCAAGGTGGAAAAGAAAGGACTGGGAAAATCCGGGAATGAAGTTGTATTCACTGCTCAGAGGAAGGTGTTCGACCAGACTTTTAAAGTTCATGTTCGAACCTCGGTCTGGTAGACTTCAGAAAAACCGTGATTTCTGCAGTGCAGTCAACAAGATCGCAGCAAATTTTAGATCATGGTATGGTTGACATTTCCTGCCATCGAGACCAGTCCGTCCCCTTCGTCCGCCTCGTCAACACATCAAATTCAGCCTTGCGTCAATGTTTTTGCCTATTTGCAGCCTAGTGACTAAGGCTTGTTTTGGTTAGACGCTGTGGGGTGAAGCTCGGACAAATCGGTCCTGAAATCGCATCTAAAGTAACTATTCCTTCGATGAAATCGCACCCTTTCTACACCCGTCTCACTCTTGTCTCCCTTGTCCACCCGGATGGATGACCCATGGCATGTATATACCGCAGTCGTTAGCGGGATCGTGACAAGTTATACCCAACTCTTCGACTATTTACAATGGCCTCATGCGTGCGACGAAGTGGGAAGCGCCGCCGCTGAACCCCCGTCTAAGCGGCGAAAGATAGAGAGAACGAGTGATCTCAAGGAGGACACTGTTGATAGCTCTAGTGCTATTCTTTTGGCCGAGCAGGATATCTATTTGGTAGGTGTGAAAGCCTTTACGAAGCGCAAATTTGACGAAGGCTGACTTCTCTTCTAGCACTTCGACTCGAATTCGTCAGCTGTGATAGACGAGGACCCGAGAGAAATAAATATCACTTCCTTAACCCTCGATTCCAACGACACAGCAGTTATCACAGTGCTTCCCGCACACCCCCGTCGCGAGAAGAAGAACGAAGAACTCCAGCTTCTCCTGTACAATCCGTCGGACGACTTAGTGGCTCGACTTCGTGATATATGTCCACTACCACCCTCGCTCTTGAGTAACGTTACACCGGCTTGGTCGTTATGTAGGTTGCAGCCGCACACAGAGAGCGGGGTGCTCGTCCTACGTACACAGATTTTCGTTGCCGCAGAACGCTCGTGGATCGACTCCAGACAATCACGAGGCATTGATGCCTTGGTGCAAAAATACTTGCCTTTTGTGGGCGACATAGTCGGCTCCCGTTGGTCGCCACAAGACTTTTACGAGAATGTACACGTGCCTCCGCCCCATCTAAAGACGCCGCAGTATTTAGAGAAGACGGAGTTGACATGCAGCTTGTATCCATTCCAGAAGCGAGCCGTACAATGGATGTTGGAAAGGGAAGGCGTGACACCGAACGGTTGTGGTTTAGTTGCTCAGCCAGATGTTCAAAGTCCAGATCATGTTCTTCCTCCTTCTTTTCGAGCCATTCGTGACGCTCGCGGCGATCAATGTTACTTCAGTAACGTACATAGGGTGTTCATCAAGAATAAATGGTCGCTTTTAGATTACCTCCCTGAGCTCAAGGGCGGTATTCTTGCCGAAGAAATGGGCTTAGGCAAGACGGTTGAGTTGATTGCGCTGACAACATTGCATAAACTTCCAGCTTATCTGTGTGGTAAGCGGACGGGTGAAGTCACACAGTCCCCTTCTACTCTTATCATAACTCCTGCTCACATTTTACGGCAATGGATGAACGAGATAGCGACACATGCTCCCCATCTCAAAGTGCTGCATTATCATGGTCTAAGCGGTCAGCACGCAGATAATGGATCCGCAAGCTCAAGTCATGCTCGTCAGACGAGAGATATTACAGTCAGTCAGCTAATGGAGTACGATGTCGTGCTCACCACGTACAATGTGCTTGCGCGGGAGATCCATTTCGCTGATAAACCTCCGGACCGATCAATGCGGCACGCGCCCAAATACAAACGTAGAAGAAGCCCTTTGGTACTCACAAAGTGGTGGCGGGTATGCCTTGACGAGGCGCAATTGATTGAGAGTGGTGTGTCACAAGCGGCTACTGTCGCTCGTTTAATACCCAGAACAAATGCATGGGCCGTCTCTGGTACACCTCTGAAAAAAAACGTGGAAGATCTTCACGGATTGCTGATATTTCTTGGCTACGAACCATTTGCTACCTCGAAGAAGTCTTGGCAACGCATCGACAAGGCGACTCTCAAACAGATATTCAGCACGATTGCGTTGCGACACAACAAGCACAAGGTCGCCCATGAACTGCGCTTGCCTCCCCAAAGGCGTGTCGTCATCACAATGCCTTTCACGGCCATTGAGGAACAGAACTATAACCAATTGTACGGCATGATGTGTAGCTCACTTGGCTTAAACACAGACGGCTCGCCAGCAGTCGATGACTGGCAACCGGAACAGTATGTTGAATCCATGCGGTCTTGGTTAAAGCGCTTGCGAGAGACGTGTTTACATCCGCAAGTTGGAACGCAGAATCGACGCGCCCTTGGTAGGGGCACAGGCCCCCTGCGTACTGTCAATGAAGTGCTAGAAACCATGATCGAGCAGAACCAAAGTGAGTTGCGTGCACAAGAACGATCCCTGATCCTGGCACAAGTTGTGCGTGGCCAGATAGTGAACAATGACAAGAGCAACGAGTCACGAAGTGAAGCCGCCCTTAGACTTTACCAAGAGGCTCTTGGAAAAGCCGAGGTCCTTGTCGAGGAGTGCAGAAAGGAATACGCTACCGAACTAGCAAAGCTCAAAGAGCTGAAATGTGCCGAAAAACGCATAGAATATTCTAGCTCAGTGGACAGCGGTTCAGATTCTGAAGACAATCCAGAAGCCCGTGGGAGGAGAAGGAGGTTAGCTGCCTTGAAAAAACAACTTCGCTCCGCTCTAGAAGCGCTTCATGTTTGCGTGTTTTTCGTGGCCACATCGTACTATCAGATGAAGGAGGTCGAGAAAGCTACAAAGGAAACAGAAGACACGGACGAGTTTAGGCGATTAGAAGAGCTAGAGGTCCAGCACTACGAACGAGCAAAAGGCATTCGAAGAGAGTTGCTGCAGCCAGCACACAAAGAGGCCACTGTAGCCATGTTCAAGATCAAAACTATGCAACGCACGAAAGATGGCATAATTACAGTCACCAAGATTCCCTCATTGAGTGGCCAAGGAGGCATTGAGAACCGAAAGATACTAGAAAAATTCGATGTTCTGGCCAAAATCCTAGATTTGCAGGCCGACTTGATCAACAAATGGCGCGAAAAGATCATTCAGACACTAACTGGACCTCTGGTGGATGCTGAGGAGGATCAGGAAATCACTGGTGAAGAGTACGAAGAATCAACTAAGTTGCAGGATGAACTTTACGTCTATGTTATGGGCTTGAGGGCTATAATCTCAGACAGACAGCAATGTATCTCCGGCGAAGCTAATCTTCTCATGGACATTGAGCTCAAACAAGCTGTCGCACATTCGAGGAGTGATCGAGAGAACGCTAACAAGGGGCACGCTGTTGAGCTTCTGTACCAGATTGTGGATGAGCGCAAAAAGATACGTATCAAACCAAGCGATGGGTCGTTACAGGCTCTAGTTTCTGAAGCTCGTTCGATGGCATCAGCTTTGAGCGCGACGACGCCATCTGGGCGCGCTGCAGTCGAAGCTTCGCTCATCGAGAAAGTTTTAGATGATGTACGCAAGGTCACTTCGACACAACGCGAGACTATCAAGGCTCTCGAGAAGGAGCTTAGTCTCTTTCACACTTGCATGAATTCTCGTGTGGAGTACTATCGACAACTGCAAGAGCTTTCCGATATGGTTGCGCCCTGGAAAGAACAGCTGGATGACGAACTTGACCGCAGTGCATATGAGGAACAGGCTTCGACAGAGGATTTGTACCTCACTCGCCTTGCCACGCTCAAGACTAAACAGCGATTTCTTCTACATCTTCGTGCTGAATCAAGCAAGGAAAATGAAGCACGTATTTGCGTCATCTGCACCGATTCATTCGAAAACGGCGTCCTAACTGTGTGTGGACATCAGTATTGCAAAGATTGCATCACCGCCTGGTGGCGGAACCATCGCACTTGTCCAGAATGTAGAAGGGTTCTGACTCGGAACGACGTGCACGACATTACTTACCGCCCTCAGCAACTTAAGGCCAAGGAGGAGCAAAATGAAGCTTCCGGCTCAACATCACCTTCACCTTCACGAGAAAGGAATACAGTGGTCGAACGATCGACTACTTCGTCCATATATTCGAACATAAGTGAGGAGACGATGCGCCAGATTAAGTCGGTGGATCTAGACGGGTCATTTGGGACCAAGGTTGATACTATCTGTCGCCATTTGCTCTGGCTTCGTGAGAATGATCCGGGGGCTAAGTCAATCATCTTTTCCCAGTATAGTGATTTTTTGGAAGTACTTGCGACTGCGTTGAAATACTTCAAAATTTCTGCTGTATCGATCCGCGAGCACAAGGGCATCGATAAGTTCCGCGCTGATCCGTCTAAGGAATGCTTCCTCCTCGATGCAAAGAGTGATTCATCTGGTCTGAACCTGGTGAATGCAACACATGTTTTCCTTTGCGAGCCTCTCGTCAACGCAGCCATCGAGCTCCAAGCCATTGCCCGTGTTCATCGCATTGGTCAAATGCGGGAGACCACGGTTTATATGTACCTGATCAGCGATACTGTTGAGGAAGCAATATACGACATTTCAGTGAGTCGGCGTCTGTCTCATTTGGGCAGGGCATCCAATCCGTCATCCGCCTCCCAATCGAATTCTGGAGTCCAGACGCCAGTACCAATGCAGGAGATTTCATTGGATGTGGTGAACAATTTCGAGATGCAGCAGGCGCCTATAAGTACACTCTTGGCCAAGGGTAAAGGTGAGGGCGAGCTTGTTGATGTGGCGGACTTGTGGAATTGTTTGTTTGGCAAGCCGCGACAGAGTCTTGGTGGGATCTCTGGTGCTTTGCAAACAGAAGTAAACAGACATCTCGCAACGGATGCAGCAGAGTCACGTAGGGCAGATTCTCATGTAGCAGGGCATCAATAGCGAAGCAACTTGGGATTTCTTTTCTTCTCACCAAGCGCCCGAAGGCAATGTCGCTGTCACAGCCGTTGCTCACTCTAGTCACTCTCGCTCACCTTTTTTTTACTCCTTCTTTTCTTTCTTTTTTTTTTTTTTTTTTTCCCTGCCCTTGATATCCATGGATATGGAGAAACTAGTCAGACTTCGCGCAAACCGCGTCGGAGCCAACCTCGGCGGAGCCTAGCGGGGTACGACTCCTCATGCCACATGCTGCAATTAGCGTTTTGTGGGCGAGAAAACGAAATGGTTAGTTATAACGCAAAGTCGCTGAACGCATCGTGTTGGGCTTTAAAAATGAGAACTTCGCACGTGCAAGTAAATAGATAATTATAACTCTTACGATTACTGCCACAGCGTTGCCGGATCACATCCACTATGGCCACGAGCATTGATCTACCCCGGATCAAACAGCAAAGTTGGCACACGACGACGAAATATGGCCCGTCCAATATATTGACATACAATATCGCCCTCGGGGCCAGTGGGAGAGATCTAAGTCGCAGCTTCGAGGGTCATCCAAAGTTTCACGCGCTGCCAACATTCGGTGCGATACCAGTCATTGCAATCATGGGAGAGGTGACCAAGTCGATGTCTCAATTCCTACCTAACTTCAAGCCTTGGAATCACGTCCACGGCGAGCATTACCTAGAACTGTATCGACCATTTCCAGCCAGGGAGACCACATTACAAACGACGGCTAAGATTGTCGACATCGTCGATCGACGGAGCGGGGTGACGGTGTGCGTCGGCATCACAACCACCGATGCGGCAGATGGGGAGAAGATATGCTACAACGAGTGGACGAGCTTCGTCATGAAGGTGCCTGGCGCAGGGGCGTCGACAAAAGTCGTTCCCAGAGGATCGGCAACGGCGTCGTATCCAGCGCCGAAGCGAGCGCCTGACGCGGTTGTGAAGGAGAAAACCACGCCTGAGCAAGGCGCTCTGTATCGAGCGGCCTCGGGAGACCTGAATCCTCTGCACATTGATCCGGCCGTGGCCAAGGCTGGAGGGTTCGAGGGCCCGATTTTGACCGGCACCTGCACGATCGGAATAGGCGTCAAGCACGTCATCGACACGTTTGGGAACGGAGACTCGTCGAGATTCAAGAGCGTCAAACTTAGGCTGAGCAAGCCCGTGTATCCCGGAGAAGTGATTCGAACGGAAATGTGGCAGGAAGACGGTGGGAGCCGAATTGTCTACCGGCAGCTGGCTGGAAACGAGGGCAAGGTGGTAATCTCGAACGCAGCGGTGGAATTGAAGGAAGCGGGTTCATCTCGTCTGTGATGTTAGGACGAGGAGGGGGCGATGTTCCTTCGAATGTAAACAGCAGTCAAACTCACTAGGAGAAGAAAGGAGTCTTCATGTCAAGCTCGCGTCCGAAGTGAACCCGTAACATGTATTTCTCTGCAGATCGAGAGTGGGCGGTTGAACGTTTTGGACGCCGTGGGATCACTCGACGAGACGTGTCGGACTCTCGGACGAGGACGTGGCTCTCGAACGCAAGTCGGTCGCTGCTGAGAAGAAGATTGACTCAAGAGAATTGAATGCGCGTCTGGCCGGGCGATCGCCATGGCTGTTGGTCAGATGACCAGTCACATTCATCACCGTAGCAAAGTGTCGCATCAGCTCGTCTCCCGTCAAGAGCGAAGATGACTGGAGGACGAACGGATCGGCAGGCCCCGTCCGCAGTGCTGGAGCGGAAGCGGGAGCGCGCTTGGGAGGGGCTGAGGCGGACAGGAAAAGCGACAAGCACGAAAAGGCGAAAAGCTTGAGTGTCTTAGCTGACGACGCCGTCAAGGATTTCTTCCTGCGTTGCTGGCCCGCTGCATCCGCCCGCCGGTCCAACGCGACGTGGGGCCCACAGGCCGGGAGCAACGCGCGCCGACGGTGGCCCGGACGGGGAACATGTGCTGGCTCGGCTGCCAACAGGAGACGCGAAGTTCGCGCGGAGGCGATGGTCGTCGCTCTGTCGGCGCGAGACGGCTCAGACAGGTCGTTGGTCGGGGTCGACGGGGCGCACAGCCTCGACGCGACCGCTGCGACAACGCCTGGGACAAAGGCGCCTCACTCGACGACGACGACCAGGCGGCGGACGCTGCTGGTTGGACTTTGCCCAAGAACGGGCGCCGGGCGCGCAGCGGAGCACCGTCGCGGTGCTCAGCTGCTGCGCTCGACGGCCCGGTCGGCGCTCTTCGCTGCGCTGCGCTGGCCCTGCGCTTGCGCTGGTCTCGCCCGCCCGCCGGTCTCGTCTCGCTGCATCTCGCCCGTCCTCCCTTCCTGTCGACCCGTCCGTTTGTCTCTGTCGCCCGTGTCCCGTGCCGCGTGCGTTCGTTCCATCTTGGTCCGTTGGCGTCGTTGCGTGGTCGCCGTCCGCCGGCTTTGTTCTTTCTTCCCTCGCTCCGGCCTTTGACGCCGTCGTCCTCAGCCGCGCTCTCCAGGCGCCGTCCCAGGCCTCTGGCAACGCATGATCCCGACCACGACCGGCTGCTTATCAGATGTGACAGCCCGCCGCGATCTGCGCTCTCGACGTACAAATATACCCCGCCCTCGCCCACGCACGCCATCACGCATCGCCCATCGTCTTGGCATCAGGCCAAGTGGGAGCTCGGGTAAGTTCAGCGCTCGCCATTGCGGCCGGCACGTCTCTCCCTCCTTTGAGGACAAGAGGCACCCGCCTAGATCGAAAAGAAACAATGCTCTATTATCGGGTGGCTGATCTGAAGTGTGCAGCGGCGTCGTGTGCCACGTCTTGTGCTTCGTAGAACTCGCCCGCAGCAGAAACCTGCTCGCCAGGCCATCTGCCGAAACACTGCACAGGCACAGCCTCTCTCGCCCGCTCCACGCTCGCCCACACACGTGTGTTGCTGCAAGGCTTTGCGATTTGATCTGAACCACGACTCGATACACCCTCCGACTAATCCAACGTAGACCGCCTTCTCCTGTGAGCCTGCTCCAGTCGCCTCCCTAGCCAGGTCTGCCGAACCGCAAGTCTTGCACACTGTGTGCGACCTATCCTTGAACCGTCACCAAACGCCGTACCTTCGCCATCCGACTTCCGCTGCCATCCTTTCTCTCCAGACGGGCGAGAATCATTCCTGCCCTCAAGATACACCACCCACCTCACCTCGCCCCGGAAGCTACCTTCCCGGAACCTCGCACGATTCTTTCGACTCACGCGTAAACCTGGCGCTGACAAGTCTGCATCACAGCCACCCACGTCCTTTCATCTCGCAAGCCTGTAGAGCAGATATATCGGTCCTGTGATTGCCGCCCTCTCGCGTCAAGGCCGGTGTGAACGTACACATTCACGCTAATCGCACCATGCTGCCAAGCTAATCGCCCACAATGCCTGCGCGTTCGACGGCAAGGTCGCCATCCCCCGCTTCCAAGCGCTCGCTCATCGACCGTATCAAAAAGCCGTTCGGCCCAAAGGCCCGCCTCTATTCCGACTTTTTCATACAGCCAGATGATCCGCATAGGGTATATGGACCTGGGGACGTCGTTACCGGTAGCGTTGTGTTGAAGGTAACGAGGCCTTTCAGCGTCACGCACATTGTCGTCTGCTTGCATGGCTATGCGCAGGTCTACAAGACCCCAAACAGTCCTGGAGAAAGTTACAAACATTACAATGCCATCCTTGCCTCAGGAAAGGCGAGAAAGTCGGGTGGATATTATGGCAACGGCTTCGTGTCATTGTTTGAGGACGAGATCATGCTGTGCCGCGATGGCCGTCTCGGCGAGGGCACATACCAGTTCAACTTCGAACTGATCTTTCCAAGGGAACATCTGCCAAGTAGTATAGATGTACGCCTCGCATTTGAATTTGGTCCGTTCGTTCGTGTCGCTAACAAGTTCGCAGTTTGAGCGGGGCACAGTATCGTATTTGATCACCGCAACTCTGACGCGCCCCACTACGCTGTCTCCCACATCAACATGCGATCGGCCCGTAAGTTTCCAGGAAGACATTGACGTCGCGCCTTTATCACAGCCCAAACCACGAATCATCACGCTAGAGCCGATAATGCGTCGGTCAAGGACGAGGCACAGGGTTAAACGTCAAGCAACAAATGCCACCACAGCAGCCACGGTCACTGCTACAGCCATGGCAATTGACCCGTCGAGCACGAATTCGACAGCCGATTCAGAGGACACCGCAACCGAGGCTGGGGTGAACGATCGAGTTGCGGAAGCAGAGAGTCAGACGGGAGCGGAACCTCCGCAAAGTCCTGTACCGAGCGACGTCAGTTTCGACAGCTACGTCAGCAGCGGCGGTACGGGCTCCGCGATTGACTCTGCCGCTCCATCGGCAAGGACATGTGAAAGCAGGCATACCAACGGAAGGTCGAATACTTGCACAAGTTGTCAAAAGCGCCCAATAACGGCTACTATCAGCATAGAAAAAGCCGGATTCTTAAGGGGTGATTTGATACCTGTCAGAGTCTGGCTCACCCATACTCGGGCGGTAAAGAGCCTAAGAGGAGTCATTGTTACGTTTTACCGTCGGGCAAGGGTGGACCTGAACCCAGCCCTGCCCGTAGTTCGGGGTGGAGAGGATGAGGTGCATCAAAAGCCCAAAATCGGCCTGGCCGGACTTTCACTCTCGTCTGCAGGATCTACACATACCTACCGGAAAGATCTTGATCAGCAGTTTGCGTCACTCATCGTCAATCCTGTTACTCTACAGGCCGATGTCAAGGTCAGTCTAAGGGTGCCGGAAGAAGCCTTCCCCAGCATCGCCTCCGTCCCAGGTGCCATGATCAGCTTCAAGTACTACGTAGAGGTAGTAGTCGACATCCAGGGAAAGTTGGCAGGACTTGACAAATACCTACCAACTGCCGGTACCCCACAGAATGCGACATTGAATGGACGTATGGGTGATTCGAACGGAGGCATTTACACTCCCTGGGGCGGCCATTTCGTCAACACGGAAGAGATCAGGCGTGAGCGAAGTGTCGTCTATTCCGTATTCGAAGTGGTCGTTGGTACAAGAGATAGCGAGCGGCGGAGTCCGTGGAAACAGCCTGCCTCAGACGGACCCACCATAATGGGACCAGAGGAAACTCAGAATCATGGGGCTCAACCGGAAAATGTTGCAGAGCCAACGACAGCCGCGCGGAACAACAACGGCTACGAATCACATCGCACAATGTCCTGGGAGCAATACTGGCGACATCATCCACCGGACCAACATAATAATGATCATCCTCCACCCATCGAACAGTTTCCGCTGCCGAATTTGGAGAATGAACAGCAACTGAGTGAAAAGGAGCGCATGCGGAGGGCTGAAGCGAGGTTGCTGCCCAGTGCTCCTCCAGAAAATGGAGAACCGTCTGCTCCCAGAGCTGTGCTTACTCCATCTGCGCCGCAATTGAGCAGTGAGAGACCTCTGCCACCACTACCATCTGCCCCGCCAGACTTCGATTTTGGCCCCGAAGCCCCCTCGGCGCCCAGCATCCTCACCGTGCATCACGTAGGAGACGCTGAAGCCAATGCACCGGCGTATGAACATGATGACAGACTCGCGGTACCAGCGACTGATGAGAAAGACGAACTTCGTCGTCGGAGGCTCGAAATGGAGCGTTCTGCACCTGAGCTCCCTGAGGAGGACATTTCTACAGCCGGTCCATCGTCGCTGCGAACGCCCACTGCACCATCTGCTCCTCTCGCAGAGATGTTCGAGCAAACATCACCTTCAGCACCGCTGCTTTCTGAAGAAGAACATTTCGGCTTCTCAGCACCATCGCCGCCTCAGCCTTTACCTCGCTATGAGCGGTGAGGAAACACTACCGTAAGGTGAGGCGTTCTTCTCGCACGAGATTACTCCCTGTCCATCTTATCTGATAGATAGGTGTGCATGCGGGTTTCCACTCTAGGAAAGACTCATGACTTTGACGATCCTCACCTGTAATGTACTCGTTTTACAAAGAGCACTGCGAACATGGGATATTTTGATTGCAGAGCAGCCTCTGCGAAATTTAGTGCGGACGAAATCATTTTGTGCTTTTTATTCTATATCGAATCCCACTTCTTCGATCTCACGCAGTTCTTTCTCTATCTTAATTTCAGATGCTGATCACATACCTTGCTGGGCAAATTTCCACTTTGATCCTAGCCGAATCGCTGTATTCAGATCGATCACCATTCAAGCCGTCCTTGCATCCCAGCTTGCGGAAATTGACCCCTAGCCTCATGCGTTTTGGCACAATCTTGTTTAGGGGGGATTGTCGCTCTTCCACTGTGAAATTCTCTACACGTCGACGATGTCGCTTTACGGCTGACCACGTCAAGATACAATTGACCAGTCTATAATGACATCCACAAACCTCCGCTCATATGACATTGTTATTAATGCTTGACGCGCTTTACCGCACCGTCATTGAGATTAGGATCTGAATTTGAGATGAGATCTCTTGGTTCCGGTTCCTCTATTAAGACGCAACGAATCTGCAATTGTGGAAGCGCATTTTGCTTCCTTATCATTCAGCCTGCTGAACGTCTTTTAAGCACCTGCATTGGATCTTGTGAGACTTGGGTGGCACTGTGCTTCTTGTGTGCTCTCACGGACTGCATTTGGCGTTTCTCGTCATTCGAACCAAATCTCAGAATCCGCCGTCGAACAAAAAGAAAAAAAAAAAAAAAAAGCATGACCAGTGTACCCCCTATACCTCCTCTCAAATCTTCACAAAGATTATCTCTGCCAGCAAATCTGAGCAAGGCACCTTCTGTTCGGATCGTCGACAACCCCGATGGGTCGCTAAGCTTCTCTGAGCCGTCTCCGCGAAGGCTAGGGAGATCACAGAACTCGGATGATGATCCACGACGAATAGCACAGAATGCTGTTCGACAAGCAGCGGGAGGAAGTGGTGATCGGCCAATTCTAGATCGTGGACGACCAAAAATTGGACCACCAGAGACTCCGCAAAGACAAGACTCTGCACGCTCTCCACCAGGCACAAGGACACCATTCGAACTCGATTTAGATGATGGATTCTCGTACATTGAAGACGATGCCGATATTGTGGCTGCATCTCAGGCTCGTTTCCACTCCCCCACGAAGGTGAACACCGTCTCAACCCAGGCGACCACAAGAACACAGGCGAGGCCGCAAATCAATCAGCAGCTTCCGCCACCCAGACGAAATGGTTCGTTTGGCAACGGGAAACCTCGAGGCCTCTCTTTTCAAGACGCCCGCCAATTCATGCGCTCGGGAAGGATCGTTCGGCCAGGCTCTTGGTACGAAGGCCCAAGTCCCATAACAGCTCGTGCGGCAGAGATCGTGTCGGCGGCCCCGACAACAACCATCTCAAGAAGCAGATCCCTTTCACCTCAAGTTCCAAGGGCGCGAAGCCGTTCGCCCGTCGAAAGAATGTGTAGGGACGAAGAAGAAGGCTTCCCCAGCGTAAAGTTTGAACTTTCGTCGTGTTCGGATCAAGGAGAGGGTTCCCGCGACTCGACGTTGCCCCCCAAACGGGCAAGCAGTAAATCTCCTCGGAAAAGACCTCTACTGTTACTAGCTAGAAGTCACTTGGTTGCGGCGATAGGTGAATTCATGGGCACCATGTGCTTCCTTTTCACGGCATTTGGAGGCGTCTCCGTCGCCGCGGTCGGCTCTCGTAATTCTTCCAGAGCAACCGAGAATTCAGACTCCGGTGATGCCAATCTATCTGGGCTGCTGTACATGAGCTTTGCCTTTGGCATTTCATACTTGATAAACGTCTGGGTCTTCTTTCGAGCAAGCGAGGGACTATTCAACCCAGCAGTACGTGCTCGCTCCAGTCACAGTCCACATCGCCATATGTTAACGCCACCTAGGTCACCTTGGCATTTCTGCTTACGAGAACAAATGATCTGGCACGGTCCATTGTTTTACTCGTGTCACAATTGATGGGCGCCATCGCGGCTTCAGCGCTTGCGCTTGCTCTTTTCCAAACAATAGCCCCCCTTCGGACCACCCCAAGTGATGATGTTTCAATTCCCCGCGCCTTATTCATCGAGGCGGCGATGACAGCGCAGCTCGTGCTCACAATCCTAATGCTAGCTAGGGAGAAGCACAGAACCACCTCTGTCGCTCCGCTGGGGATTGGTCTTGCGCTCGTTTTTGGGGAGCTTGTTGGGATTTTCTGGACCGGAGGTTCACTCAACCCTGCAAGGAGCTTCGGTCCAAATGTCGTGAGTTGGAATTGGAAGTCGAACCATTGGATCTACTGGATCGGTCCATTTGTCGGCTCACTCATCGCCGTCACCATACATAGAATTTTGATAAGGCTGGCTCACGTGCTCGGAGCTCGCAATCATAGAAATGACGTGCATCTTGCCCAACGGCATCAGATGACTAGCGTCAGCGAGAAAGAGAACGAAAACGTGGCCAACGCGTCCGACAATGCCATGACGAGCAAGGCTCTGCAGTCTTTTCGCTATACTGACAGTGACCTTACTGGGATCATCAATTTATGGCACAGATCCAGTATTCAAGGAGAGAGGGGTTTAATTGTCGAGTCCGCAGACAGACGGGCGAAACTATGATCAAGTAGACGCAACTGCGAAGCAAGTTAACATCACGGAGGTACCTTTAACTCTTTCTTCTTTTTTTTTAACACCCTCCGGTTTCTGCCGTGCCTTGCATCAGCCGAGCTTGTGATATTGTCGTTCTGATTAGTCTGTTCCAAACTATTTCGTCAATTTGACGGACTTCATACTAAATTATGCAAGAACCAGGCAAACACATCTCATGGCGATTGAGCATTCAACGTCCTTGCAAGTGAAGAGTGTTGCTAAAAAGTTCGATGGATCTTGTTAAAAGAAAATCTTTCCACTTATGTAGGCGATTGGCGCCACCTTATGAATTGATGTCTGAGACTTCTAATATCAATGCAAATTGTCTCCTTCTGCAACCCGAGACAAAAACGCCAGACCACGATGCTAGTCTTCACAGTGTACGGCTCCGGATTTTCTTGCACAGACTCCTGAATATTGCCCCACAATATGCTATGCGCCAGATAAGCCTTGAATTTAGTAAAATGAGTTCATGACTTCATAAGTAGTTGAACATTGTATTGATAAGTTTCATCATCACATCCAGGAAGAGAGAAATCTCAATCCGAGTGGCGTGTTGCGCAGTATTCAAGTATCAACCTCTCTAGGTCGACCATCTTGAATGGTTTTGTGAGGAAACCTTTCATTCCAACAGCTGCAGCTCGTTCTAGCGCACCGTCGGTCACGTCAGCGGTCACGGCGAGAACGGTGGGTACGTTTGGTTTTCTGTGTCCATTAGACCTAGCCTCTCCTTCAAGAGGTTCGGAAAGAGGCGGATCCCATGTCATTTTCAAGATCCTCTCTGACGCTTCGTATCCATCCATGTAAGGCATCCACAAATCCATGAGAACGACATCGATCTCACCTCGGAGGGCATCCATTTGTCGCACGGCATGTGAACCGTCATACGCCTCGTGAACATCCCGATAGCCAAGTTTGTGGAGCATGTTGACAAGAAGCTTTCGATTGATCTTGTTGTCTTCCACTACCAGAAATCTCAACGGGAACCTTTGAGCTAGCGTGCGATCGAAATCCGAATTTCGTTTTGAAGGCGATGATCGTCTTGGTACCTTTGTGACTCGATGAGGATTGGTAATATTTCCATTGCTTGTACGAGGTGGTGAAGGAGTTTGATTCGATCGTGTCGGTGATGTATTTGAATGTCGCTTAGACTCAGACATGAGACTGTTCTGGGCGGATCGAATGCTGCCTGACCTCGTCCGGTTGAAATCTTGGAGATCGTCTTCGACCGTTGACCTACGGGACCGGTGGGATGGAGCCGGGGACCCAGAGGGTGTTGATGGACGGCTCGCGATGTCTGATGGCGTCATGGGAACTCGAATCTCAAATTCACTCCCACGTGCCGGGCCGGATGCTTGTGTGCGGACTAGAGTCAAATCTCCTCCCAGTTTTCGAGCAAGGCCTTTGGCAACCATAAGACCAAGTCCCAGCCCTTCACTCATCCGAGTTAATGAATCATCCTCTTTTGAGAAGGGGAGGAATAGACGGGGTACAAATTCTTCCCGTATGCCTACACCGGTGTCGCGAACTCGAATAACGATGTAGCGAGACTTCGGATTCAGCCAAGCATGCAAGAAAATGCTGCCTTCTTCCGTAAATTTGATCGCGTTTGAGTAGACCGAGGAGATGACCTTTACGAGGCTCTGTTCTTCGATAAGAATTGTGTCTGGGACCGATGATTCCACAACCCATCTGATGTGTTTAATTTTCTCTTCACCACTCTGTGTGCGGACCCGGACCTCGATGTCCTCACCACCGTCGATCTCTAACGCAATGGCCGATTCAGGTCGGCCCCCAACTTTTAACAGGTCGTTGATAAGGAATTGCAGTAGATCTCTGAGGTTCGTATGTCGCAAGCCAGGAGGAATTGAGGCTTGTTCGCTACTTTCCAGATGCGCCATGGTTGGCGAGGTAGGGACAGGTAGGGCTCTAGACCCAGAGTCCGTGAAATTAGGGTACGTCGCTGGTGCATACTCATTAAGAACGAATTGAGGCTCCTGTGCCGGCTCTACCCTTCGTTGTTTCGTTGAAGACGACCTCGACGTACTTCGACTTTCTCTTCTTCGCTTATGGCCTTTGAAATTGATTGGGACGTTCTCTCCGGTGACCACAATCTCTGGTCGCTTTTCGCGGCGCGGCAGCCTCGTGCCATCCACAGAGTCTTCTTCCACGGTCAAATGCACAACAGGAGTCTCGGGGACTCCCATCCCCATGTCATAAGCGTGAACCTGTTGCAATCAATACTTGAGATTAAAGTGCAGTCTCTAGGACATTAAACTCACGACATTGTCGGCAGCTTCTACGGCGCGACGGGAGCTATCCTGCGCCACTTCAATGTTCTCCTTAAGATTCTCAAGCGTAGCTCGCAATTGTTTGTCGCGCTGGCCTTCTGTAGCCTCTTGCACTGTTGCGTACATGACATCGAGCATGCCCACAACACCCTGCATTGGAGTTCGAAGCTCATGTGAGAGATTTCGAGCATATGGCTTCAGAGACTGCGCACCTGGAATAGCTTCATGAGGAATAACGGCGTTCGGCCTCGTCACAGATTTAAGAGAAGATGCAAACCGTCCACGTTCCAAAAAGCCGGACAGGAGAGCGTCTTCGAGTGCATGAAACATCATCTCCACAAACGCCCAGCTGAGCCGAAGTTTTTCAACCCCCTCCTTTGACCACATTACACCAAAATGGGCGAAGCACTTTCCCTCGTCGTCGAACAGAGGAACTCCCAGATAAGCCTCCACAGGGACTACAAACATCGACGCGTTCGGATTGTTTGGGAAGATCTCCCCAAGCCTCTCCGGGATCAAGAGGACTCTGTTGTGCTTCATATGCTCGCATGGGCAACCGTACACTTGGTATTTGACATTGAGTGGATTTCCCGACTGGCCATGACCATCATTGAAGTAGAGTGCCTGGCTCATGAGGCACGATCCTGGAGCCCCAAAGGGCGGCATCTCAACAGTCGCATCCTCATCGTCGACTAACATTCGTTTCGAAATGAAAGCGTACTGCGCTCCGCTGAGCTCCGCTAACCCGCGCGTAGCCATAGGCCAAAACTCTTCCGCTGTTCTCGCGGCCTTTAGATTTGCCTTCAATTTTGTCAAGCGTTCGATACCATTGTTCTCGGCTGCTTCGAACAGACGCCGAACCTCACTGGAGAATACTTCATCTCCTTTACCAACAGCTCCGGCCTTTCCCGGCCGTGAGATGGTCAAGTCGTCTCTTTCTACATAATCCGGAGGCTTTTCGCCGGAGTCTGCACCGCCGCTCTCCATACTGGACATAGACCGGCCCACCTTCGTAGCAGACGCATGTATCAGCAAAGATCCGGCAAGGCTCCTTTGTTCGATTGATTTGAGCGCAATTCAGACACGGTGTATAGGTCGCCGACAAGAGACGGGATGCGTGGTGCACACGCGCAACTGAAAGAGAGGGTCGGATTGTCGACCGTGGTTGCGCACGAAATGGACCTGCGCAGATCCAGGAAGCGGCCCCTCGAAAGCTTCAGAAGGAAAACCCGTCTGTGCTTTGCAGCCCAGCGATGAAAGAAATGACCACGGCAAGACCAAAAGCAGAATGCTCCAAGGCCGCGTGGATACAAGCGTTGAGAAGCCGTAGCTGGGGTCGAGCACGGAAGACGTGTGGTTGTGCGGGTCAACAAGCTTTTGCAGGGCAGTGACAAGGCGAGGGCAGGGAAGGTCGGGGATAAGAACGACGAGATCTGGAGCCCGGAAAGTCAGTTTTGGTTGAGCAAGAGAAACTGGGTAGGATCAGTGCTGCTGCAGCGATTTGCGCGACAAGAAGCCTGAGGATCGAGTAGATTGATTATCGAGCGGTCTACGGCCCCCCGTCACGTTCCACGGGTCTGGGTCGTAGGTCAAAGAAAATGGACCAATCTTGCGCACACGAGCAACACTCCACAGCCGTGGACGAACAACCACGACGACGAATCCAGCGCTGGCGCATCAGAGATCCGAAGAAATGTGGAAGGCAGGCATAAGGTGCGCTGCAGTCGCGCGTCCAAGTCCTGACTGCTACCGGCGGTGTCGTCAGGCTGCTCACTCGCCCTCTGTTCTTGCTGTCGGGCTGTGGAACCGCTCGAAGCCTCTCGGCCGGCGGTCCCTGCTTGCATTTGCTTCTGGACCATCCGTTTTCAGACCCACTCGACGTCTGGGGCCCACAAACGGGCGGATTACGCAGGCCCTTGAAATGGTTTCTCGCTTCCCGCCTCTGCCATGGCTGCAACGCAGATGGTGGTCGGCATACAGAGCCAGCCCAGCAGCCGTCGACCATGCCCCAGAGCAGGAGATCCCCAGACTCAGGCTTGCCCACAGCCAGCAGCCTCCTTCCTGCTGGACCTGCCACACCAGACGCTGGTCGGCCAGCGTCTCCGTGGCATCCTCCGTTCGACCCCAGCGGTGCTCTGGACCACCAAGCGCAAAGCTCAGCTTGGCGTACGCAATCGACGAGTCTGGACTATTCTTCGAGCCGGCTTCTATGCAGGCTGCCGTGCGCGGTGGCCACTCACAGCACGCCCACCACACGCCAGCTCGGATCGTTCATGCCGGATCTCATCTCGCTCCTTCGGCCTGCCTGCACCTGAACAGTGATCGCTCGTATCTCGTGACAATGGTCAGCCACGTGTGATGGGATTCTCATCCTTCCCCTGGCCTCTCTGTCGCCTTGTTCTTCAGCTAAACAGCGCAGTGGACCAGAAGGCAAAAAAATATCATGCTTCTGCATCAATTCGGGACGAATTTGTCTTCTGCGAATGCTTGTGAATCAGGAGTCTGCTCTGTGCGCGCACCAGGTCTAGCAAAAGCGCTTCCATTGTGAGGAACACAGAGAACACCGACGTAAGGGTCACGTGCGCTTCACTTGTATGTCACGTGCCCCACCACAGAGAGGTATTTATACTATATATAGCACTTAGCTTAGTTTACTTCCTTAGTCATTGTACTGGGGAAAATGGTTTATACTCTGAAGGGCGTCACATAATATAGGGGTAAGGGCCTTAGGTATTATATATGTGAGGAACGGAGTAGGAACATACGCACGGTACGGCTGCGCTCAGGCCGCGGGTCATGTGCTCCAGGAGGAAGCAGTATTTAAGCTATATATAGTATCTACCTTAGTTTTACTCCTTAGTTATTAATTTTAATATTAATCTATATTTATTACTCCCTATCCTAATATCACACTTATATCTACCCCTTATAATTCTGATAACTCTTTACCAAAATAAAGGTATAGGCCTAATATTAGGATATCAGAATAATTATATAATAATAGTACCTCTATACCTATTATTAAACCAGAATCCTTATTATTAATACTATTAATTAATAAATAAATTAGGAAATTAAAAAAAAGAGAAGCAGACCTTTAAAAAAAGATCCAACTTAAAAAAATTAAAAGAGAGAGTAGTATAAATAGAGATTATAATTAAAGAGTAGTTAATTTATAATACCCCTACTATAATTAAAGATAGTTAACTAGAAAATACTAATATTAAAATCCCTGAGTTAATACTATTAAGTACCCTACCCTAAGGGAAGGATATCTACCTAAAAGACCTCCCAGAGTATAAAGGAAAAATATTATAAGAGTATATTAACTGGATTAACTATATTATAAATATATTTTAACTAATACCTAGGAGATTTATATAAGAAAGTGTTTAGGTTACCTAAGCTTAATAATTTCTTATAAGCTCTTTATCACGGAACCACTAGAAGTGATCTGCTTAAGTTGTTATATAAGATAAACTAATAAGGCTATCAATTATCTATTTAGTTATGCTATACTAAAGTATTGTATAATAATCAAAATATTATATAAAGAAGGGAAGGCCTAAAAGTAGTTCTTACTAAAAATATAAAGGGGGCCTTATCATACCTTTCCTAATTAGGATTTAGGCGCGCGCGTGGTGAAATCAAATTAGGAAATCAGTTTAGTTTAGGAGTCCAGTTAACTAATATTAGATAATATTAGGTTATATTAGGTTATATTAGCTAATATTAGTACTACTTTAATTAATTAGATAATAAGATAATACTAATTATATATTATAAAGGTAATCCTATAATAGTACCCCCCTCCTAGCTAGCAAAGCCTCCAGAGAGGGGCCTAGAAAGGGAGTTCCAGGAGTTTGAGCTCAGGTATTCAGGTCTAGATTATCAGATATTCCAGTTTAAGTATTTAGGCCCAGTTGTTCAAATTCAGGCGCTTAAGTTTAGTTATTTAGGTTTAGGTATTCAGGCTTAATTATTTAGGTTTAGGTTAAGCTATTATAGCCTTAAAGCTTATATTATAATTATTTAATATAAAATATATTTTATACTTTATATTTAGTAAGAGTTACTATTTTAAATAAAGTATTTTTAGGTTCCTAAATATTATTATCTAGATTATTATATCTATATTATTTAACCAGGAACTGTAATCAGTGTTAGGAATACTTTCCCGATACCGACTAGCTTCACTAATGTAAGCCACTTCGGAAGGGTTCAGCTTCCTAGAGCAAGGGAACAATGTATAACCAGAGCTTATTAAGGAAGGAATATAATAAGATAGTTA